>NC_140490.1:113405618-113493118 GCF_964271855.1 Acomys minous
TCTCAGGAATACAGATTTGCTAAGTGAATTTCCTTTGTGGCCAAGAAGAAATAAATGAGATGATGAATAAGAATATGTAAGGTACTGAGGAAGAATGAAGAGTTGCTAATATATCATCCATCTACCAGCTGCAGAATAGGCACATATGCAGTTAACCATTCTCCTAATCCTAAAAGCCATATCAAGATTTATTGTTTAATACTAAAGATGATAAAATAACACCTGAAGTTATAGAAAATGTCATACATTGGAGATATTATAATTACAGCAATTTAAATAAAATTTAAATCAACCTTCTCCTTACACCTGAAACAGAGAGTTTGGGTCTTTGAGTTGCAGAGATCTGTACTCTTTCATCTTACTGTTATTTTCCTTGATATTCAAGGACTATCATATTAAATCTCTCAAATGATAAAGAATGAAGAAGCAGTACTTTAGAGAAAAATCATTTCTGTATTTTTCCATGGGAAAGATAGTTCTATATTTCCATTCTAAGGTCTCAGAGTAATTCCTTCTAACAGGAGTCAGGAAATGTTTTTAAGGTCTAAGAATTTTGCTGGAGGCATGGCCATGCCCAAATATTAAGCCTCCTGTTATAGCAGAAAAGCTGCTCTAGGAAAACTGTAATCAAATGGCATGGATCCCATAAAATTTTATTTGTGAAAACAAGCTAAAATCTGCTGACAGACTCTTGTGTGCTGAGTGCTGTCTTGATGTATTATTTCATTGCACCTCCCGCATTGTCAGACTGCCCAATTAGAAATGTTCTCAGGAATGCCCAAGAATCCTTACCGTCTGCCTTTGCCTTTAAAAATTTTTTTTATTATTTTTTATTTTTTATTTTTATTAATTCATTGAGATGACAACTAAATTGTTATCCCATCACTTGTATCCTCCCAGTCCTCCCTCCCTCCCACTTTCACCCTATTCCCCTCCCCTAGGTCTATGATTGAGGGGGAACTCCTCCCCCACTATATGGTCATAGGCTATCAAGTCTCATCTTGATAATCCTGCTTATTCTTTCTTTGAGTGCCATCAGGCCTCCCCACCAAGGGGAGCTGGTCAAATATGTGGCACCAGAGTTCATGTCAGAGTCAGTTCCCGCTCTCCACATAACTGTGGATAATGTCCTGTCCATTGGGTAGATCAGAGTAGAGGTTTGGTGTTTACTATTGTATTGTCCTTGGTTAGTGCAATAGTTTGAGCAGAATCCCCTGGGCCCCGATCCACTCATCATGATGTTCTTCTTGTAGGTTTCTAGGACCCTCTGGGTCCTTCTATTTCCCCATCTCCTATATTTCTCTTACCTAGAGTCTCAGTAGGATGTACTCACATCTATCCCAATCTCCCGGTAAGTGAAGACTTTCATGGGACATGCCTTTTGGGCTAGTGCCCAATTATAAGTGACTGTATACCATGTGAGTCTTTCTGCTTCTGGTTTAACTCACTCGTTATGATCATCTCTAGTCCCATTCATTTGTCCACAATTTTCTGGATTTTCTTGTTTTTAATAGCTGAGTAGTATTCCATAGTGTAAATGTATCACTTTGCCCCCCCCCTTTTTTTAAAGGATAAAATCTCATCAAATACTTAGTCACTTCTTAAATCTTGTCGATGTACTGAAGGAGAGCTGTGAACTCCTGATAGTTCCGTGTCATCCTCCTGAGTGCTAAGCTTATAGTCACGAGTCACCATGCTCACCAAGTCTGTTGTAAACCCACCTTAGTACCAAATGCCAGTCAGTACATTATTTTGTGTGTATTAGACCAACATAGACAGTTTCATCCCCAAAGAATACTTTTCTATCTTGTAACATTTTTTTTTTGGTATATAAAATCCATTTTTGCCTTAGCCAGTGTTCCCTAGCTGTGAAGAGGAGTCACCATGTCCACGGCATGTAATTGGAGTTTGTTTTTACTTTCAGATATTTAGTCCATTGTCATCGTGGTGGAGGGCATGGCTATGTGCACACAGACATGGTGCTCGAGAGTTGAAAATTTATATCCAGCACTACAGGGAGCAAGGAGAGAGAGAGAGAGAGAGAGAGAGAGAGAGAGAGAGAGAGAGAGAGAGAGAGAGAGAGAGAGATAGAGAGAGAGAGAGAGAGAGAGAGAGAGAGAGAGAGAGAGAGAGAGAGAGAGAGAGAGAGAGAGAGAGAGAGAGAGAGAGAGACAGACTTGGCATGGCTTGGGCCTCTGAACCCCAAAGCCCACCTCGAGTGACACACTACCTCTAACAAGGCCACACTCACTCTAAACATGACACCCCTCCAAATCTCTCCTGTAGCTCCACTAACTAATGACCAAGAATTCAAATATTTCAGCCTATGAGGGCCATTCTTACTTAAACCCAGACATTGTTGTGTAAAAATTTTTAGGAACATTAACTTATTCTATAGTGTATTCCTGCCATTTGTGAAATATGATAAGTAGAGAGGTTCAATAATTTTGCCTGATCACAGTTCTTATGAATTTAGAAATATTCTTTGTCAATCTATAAAGATGAGACATGTGGTGGTACATGCCTTTAATCCCAGCATGTGAAAGGCATAAGCTTATGGATCTTTGAGTTCAAGGACAGCCTGGTATACAGTAGTAAAAACCAAAACCAAAACCAACCAAACAAACAAACAAAAATCTAATCATTAGACAAAGATTCCTAGGAGCAAATAGCTCAACATTCTACCAAGAAAGCTTTTAAGCTTTTTTGTTGTTGTTGTTATCACATTTTTATTGAAAAATAAAATAATTCATAATATATCTTATTTTCTATCCCATCCCATGCATCCTCCCATTCCTCCCTCCCTCCCGCTTTTACCCCAATCCCCCTTCCCTATGACTGTGACTGAGGAGGACCTCCTCCCCCTGAATATGGCCTAGCACCATATTCAGCTTTTAAGCTTTTATATCATCTCACTGACAGTTAATATTTATATTTCTCCTTGACAGATAATGACTGTTTATATTCTTCTGCTTATATATAGCTTAGTTTCTAAAGGGATCGTTTATACTTATTCTCTAGTAGTTGTAATACTGGCATGAAGGCATGAATGTTATGGGGTAAGCAATGGCTTTTGTGAATCTATTTGAGGTCTGTTGCACAGAAGAACTCTTGTCTGGTACTATAAATATGACCAAGACCTCATGGTCAGGATGCTCATAAGCCTTAGGGTAGAATATACTACAATTGTTTTGCTAAATGTACATCATATCAGACTTCCTTTTAAATATCTATCTTTATACCCATAGAATACAGCAGATCTCACAACTCACCGAAGATACTTCAATGTGCAGTGATCAGCATTTAATACAGAAACATACAACTGATCAAGGGGCAGATGACAAGTGTCTTTGGAGATCTTGGCCAGAACTGGTCTATGGGAATCATCCATCACTATGCCAGGATGTGAGTCATCCATCACTATGCTAAGGCTCAGGGACTACTTTGGAAGAGAGGGCAGGAGTGAAGCAAGGCCTTCTGGCTTTAACAGCACCATTAGACTCATGGACTCACAGAGATTGAGCTTCCCAAAGTAATACCTGCACAGTATCAAGGCAGCCAAAATTCTGACATCCATAGGAAGAAGCTGTGGCAGTCAACACATACTAGGAAAGGAAGAGTCAGTTTTCCGTAGAGGTGAGTAGGTGGCCCCACATAGATATACAGCTAGCAGTACTTTGATTCATTTGGTTATAAAAGAAGACAAAAACAGTGGATGCCAGTTTGGGGAGAGGGATATGGAGGAGGGAACTGGAAAAGTTTGAGGAGTAAGGTAGGAGATAAATATGGTCAAAATACATTGTATACATGTACAGAATTCTCAAAGAATAATTTTGAAATATTATATATATATAGAGGAGCATTATGTGTCTATTCCTATTAAACAAAAATAGCACTATGAAATTCTATTCAAAGGATTCAAGGTTGGCTAGTGTTATTTGATGAGACTCCCTGTTCTTTTAATGAAAACTCTGATTAGTGAGGGGGAAATGAGTTCATTGTCTCCTGTGAAGATATAACCATTGTTGAAGAAGTTTAACTGTTATTTTTTTAACTGAACAAACTCAACCTGTGAAATATGTGTTCACTTTAACAGTATAACTATGCTTTCACAGACTTACTTTTCCTTTACGTGATAAATGTTCACTTACTTAAGGAAAAATTATTGTTAACTCTCCAGTTAATTTTAAAGCCTATTCTAGCAGGAATGTTTACTGCTGTTAGTTCCTTCAAAACTAATGCCAATTCCCATGGCAGTTGATGTAAACTCTATTCAGATCTATGCTTGACAACTTTAAAATGCTGTGGTAGCTTGGGTCCCATCTATTAGCTACCTGGAAAGTTCTATTTCTTGTATTTTCTTGCTAAAAAATTGACTTCCCTAATGAAGGACTCTGATCAGTTTATCTGTTAGTAATTTATACATGTCTGAGCTAAGATCAACAATTAATTAAACAATCAAGAGTAATTAATTAATGAAAAATCTCGTGACAGCTTATGTTGGGGAGAATGTGGAACAATGGAACACTCCTTCACTCCTTCTGGGAGTGCAAACTAGTGCACTTTCTCAACATTTCAAATTTACATATGTAAATAGAATCTAGTTAACCAATGACTGAGAACTTCTCAGCCATTAGAGATTTCTCTGCTGAGAATTTTTGTTTAGATCTGTACTGCATTTTTAATTGGGTTATTTGGTTTGTTGATGTCTGGTTTCTTGAGTACTTTATATATTTTTGGATGTCAGTCCTCTGGCAGATGTATAGTTGATGAAAATCTTTTCTCATTTTGTAGGTTGCTTTTCTGTCCTTTTGATAGTGTCCTTTGGCTTACAGAAGTTTTTCAATTTCATGAGGTCCAAATTATTAAGTGTTAATCTAAGTGATTGGCCTTTAAATTGATGGATTTTAGTTTAAACGCAGAAATAGCTGCTCTATGTTTCTTTTTGTTTATTTTTTCAACCAATGAAAGACTTAGATGGTTGAAATGTACACTATTGTGGAATTCTAAGTTGTATGATTTAATGCTCAATATACACACTGGCTACGAGACATCACTGGAGGTCTTTGCACAATTTCCTTAATCATTGGGCAACTTTTTATCAAACAAATTTGTTTTGTGATTAATAATGTCTTTTGAGAATAAATTTTAAAAATAAATGTTCTCCTTGAAGGATTAACTTAAATGTCACAGATTTGACAAACTAATATTCATTCAGATTTATATCCTACTTGCTTTTGCTGGGATAAGGACTCTCAGAATGCTAAAGTTGAGATGGCTCCAGATTTTTAACTCATGATCATTCAATATCACATTTATAATATCATGTTTATAAACAGACTTCTGAGATCTAGTTATCAATGAAAAATAGGGTGCATACATTAATGGACTATAATGCAATTTTTCACTTAAGTAAGAAAAGAGTTTAAAAATACCAGTAACTTATTACATGAAACCCTATGAAATTTATTTAATCTGAAATGAATATTTAAAGGCTTAATATAAAACTTTCAAACCATTTCTAATTTAACTAGATGCTATTTATGAATATACATTTAAAATGCTTGAGAGATCATACAAGTTGGCACTCCCCCCAGCAATTGAGGAGTATTTCCCTTGATCCACATCCCTACCAGCATAAGCTGTTGCTTGAGATTATTATCTTTTAATTAATTAATTAACTGATTATATCCCAATCAGAGCTTATCTTTCTTCTCTCCTCCCAGCCCCTCCTTCTCAGATATCGTCTTCATTTTTCCCCTTCTCTCTTTATGTTTCCCCTTCTCTGTCTTCTCAGAGAAGGGTAGACCTCTCATGGATAACAACCTGCCTTGGAATAACTAGTTGTAGTAGGACTGAGTGCATCTTCCTTATTGAGGCTAGCCAGGGCTGCCCATTGAAGGGAAATGAATCCAGTGACAGGCAACAGAGTCAGAGATAGCCCCTGCTCATCTTGCTAGAAGTCCTACATAAGGGCCAAGCTGTGAATTTGTTACATATATTAGGGTACCTATAGAATTTGATTGTTCTTATCTTATCCAATCTGAGATGTGTAAGATGGAATCACAGAGATGTTTTGATTTGCATTTCTCTGATGACTAAGAATATTGAACATTTCTTTAAGTGCTTCTCAGTTGAGAATTCTGTTTAGATCTGCACCACATTTTTTTTTTTCACATTGGGTTACTTGGTTTGTTGATGTCTAGTTTCTTGAGTTCTTTATATATTTTGGATGTCATCTCTCTGTCAGATGTGGTGTTGGTAAAAAAAATCTTTTTCCATTCTTTAGGCTGCTGTTTTGTCCTTTTGATAGTATCTTTTACCTTACAGAGGCTTTTTAGTTTCATGAGGTCCCTTTTATTAATTGTCTATCTTAGTGCCTGGCCTGTTGTTGTTCTGTTCAAGAAGTTGTCTCCTGTGCCAATGGTGCTCAAGGATATTCCCCACTTTCCCTTCTTTCTGATTTAATGTACCTGGTTTATGTTTAGGTCTTTGATCCACTTGAACTTCAGTTTTGTGCAGGGTGGTAGATATGGATCTGTTTGCATTGTTTTGCAAGTAGACATTCAGTTAGACCAGAACCATTTGTTGAAGATGCTTTATTTTTTAATTGTATAGTTTTGGCTTCTTTGTCAAAAATCAGGTGTCCATAAATGTGTAAGATTGCTTCTAGGGCATCAGTTTGATTCCATTGACCAACCTGTCTATTTTTATGCGAGTGCCATATGGTTTTTATTACTATTTTTCTGTAGTAGAGCTTGAAATCAGCAGTGGAGATACCTCCAGAAGTTCTTTCATTGAACAGAATTGTTTTAGATACCCTGATTTCTTTCCATATAAAACTGGCCATTCTTTCAAAGTCTGTAAAGAATTGTCTTGGAATATTGATAAGAATTATATTGAATCTATAGACTTCTTTTTGGTAGGGCACTCATTTTTACAGTTGACCCAACCAATCCATGGGCATGGCAATTCTTTGCATCTTCTGATATCATCTTCAATTGCTTTATGCAAAGATTTGAAGTTCTTGTCATACATAGCTTTTACTTGTTTGGTTAGAGATATACCAATATATTTCATATTATTTGTGGCTATTGTGAAGACTGTTGTTTCCATAATTTCTTTTCTCAGTCCATTTATCATTTGTACATAGGAGGACTACTATTTTTTTCTTTTTGAGTTAATTTTGTATCTAGCCACTTTGCTGAAGGTGTTTATCAGCTGTAGTGCTCCCTGATAGAATACTTAAGGCCACTTATGTATACTATCATATCATCTGAGAATAGGAATACTTGGACTTCTACACAATTTTGGAATTTTCTCAGAAAATTGGGAATAGTTCTACCCTAAGACCCAGCTAATCACTCCTGGCATATACCCAAAAGAATTTCTTCCATAGCACAGGGAGGCTTGCTCAACTATGTTCACAGCAGCTTTATTATAATAGATGTTCCTCAACCAAAGAATGGATAAGGAAAATGTGGTACATTTTCACAATGGGGTATTACTCAGCCATTAAAAATAATGAAATCATGAAATGTGCAGGCAAATGGATGGAGCTTGAAAAGATCACCAAGAGTGAGGTAATCCAGACCCAGAAAGACAACCATTATATGTACTCACTTATTGGTAGATATTAATCATAAAGTACAAGATTACCGTGCTACAATCCATAGTCCCAAAGAAGTTATTTAATAAGGAGGGCCCAATTTGGGGATAGGTGGGTGCCTGAATGTCACTAAGTAGGGGAAAATAGGTTAGACTTCAATGGTGGATGGAGAATGGGGACTGGGTGGGGAAATGGGTTGGGTTGGGACCAGGAGCCCCTAACTGGCCTGTCTTGTCTTGCCTGAATGGGAGAAGATGCTCCTAGTCTTACTGCAACTTGGTATGTCAAGGCTGGTGGATGTCCATGAATAGTCTTCACTTTTCTGAGGAGGAGGAGAGGAAGGGGTGGAAATTGAGGTTGAGTAAACATTTATTTTAATGAATAAAAATAATTAGAGAACAAAAGAAAAGTATTTGAGGCAGAAATGTGTTCAGACAAACCAATCCAAAGAAACAGAAAGACAAAGTCAATAGTTATGATAATACATGTAGTTTAATCAACACTGGTGACTCAAGCTGTTCAGGTTGTAGAGAGAATGCAGGCATTTTCAGGAGCCTTCTGAATCAGCTATGCAGCTGGAACTGTGGCATTAAGCTTCTTATCCCCGGGACAGCGGATTAAATTCCCTTGCAAGTGTCAACTTTTTCTTCTATTCATATTTGGAGTGCCTCATTAGCTTGTTTTGAGTAATAGTATGAATGAGCTTGTTAAAGGCTCTCAGCATAAGCTTGGATCTCTGGGTCTCAAATGGTTATGAATGAAGATTGTCATTTCCTATCCAATGGTGATGTGGAACTGGATGTTCTTCATTTACACTTTATTCAACCGAGTAGTCATATATGTTTGTTTTGAGACAAGTTAGCATCCTGTATCCCTGATTGGCTTGGGATTGTCTGTGTGGATGGAGGAAACAAAACAAATCAAAACAAAACAAGATAGAATGGATTCAATCATTTGGGAAGGGGGAGCTGAGGCACCACTGAAGAAATACTGCTGGTGAGCAAGCAGTCATACTTGTACCTAAACTTTCACCATAATTTACGGTTTTTGAACTTGCCTAACGTGTCCCCAAAGTATGTCCCATATATGTCAGGTTCTGGTTCTTTTTCTAAACTAAATCATGAATAATACAGTTAATAATGTAGCAGAAGTAACAAGGCACGACTCCCAAGGCTCTCATAAAAAGTTACAGAGCTTCTACTCCTGGATCTTTTTCAAATGGTTGCCTTGGAAACCACCCATGATGCTATGATGAAATTCCTGATGTATACAATTATCCCTTAACATTCAAAGGGATTCAATCCATAGACTCATTGTGGATGTCCAAGTATGTGGATACCCCAAACCATTGGATACAACAGAGTGCTATTTGTGTCCAACTTGAGTATATACTATAAACACTGTTCTTTTTTCATAACTTATAATATCCTAGACAATGTAAAACTTCTGTAAACATTTGTTACTGTTCTTCCTAGTGATTATTAGGAAATAATGTGAAGAATATTTTCTGTACATCTTCAGTCCAGGTTCAATGTTCAAAAAGTATTTTAAATGAAAACTTAAGCTATGGACAACTTCAGTCCAAAGAAACAGAAGAGATATAAGAAAGTGACATTATCAGCCAGATGTGTAAGAGACATCTTTTTCTATAACTTTAGGACAGTGGTTCTCAAACTTCCTTAGGTGGTAACCCTTTACTACAGTTGCTCATATTTTGGTGACATCCAAGCATAAATCACTTTTGTTGCTACTTCTTAGTTGTTATTTTGCTACTGGTATGAATTGTAATGTAAATATCTGCTATTCAGGATATCTGATAGGCAACCCCTATGAAAGGGTCCTTTGACACCCCCACCCCCATCCAGGGACAAAGGAGGCATGACCCACAGGTTGAGAAACATTGCTCTTGCACTACCACTGATTAATTCCCATGCTAAGGATCTTACTTCAAAGCCTAATCAACTTGTAGAAAGTTGAAAACACTAGTAAACAACTATTACATTTCTACTACAGTTAGGCACTGCTATCTGCATAGCAATAAAGACTAGAGGCTGTGGTTTCATTATGCCCAATTCATTGATGTTGGATGCCATTTCCCTCTTTCCCTGTATGATTTTAAGTTCTAGACGGCTCTGTGTATATATGAACAAAAATTCAAAGAAATGATCATCCAAAGTGAGTTAACTCAGACCCATAATGATACACATGGCGTATACTCACTTATAATTGGACACTAGCCCCAATAGAGATGTCCCCTGAAAGTCTTCACTTAGCTGGAGATTGGTCTACATTCTGGGACCTCTTATTGGGACTCCAGGTGAGTGAGGTAAAGGAGAGTGGGGAAATAGAAGGATCCAGTGGGTCCTAGAAACCTACAAGAAGACCATTAAGGCTGACAGATCTGGACCCAAGGGCAAGGTCTGCTCAAACTATTGCACCAACCAAGGACAATACATGAAATAATCATTGAACCTCTACTCAGATCTAGCCAATGGACAGCAGTGACTGACTCAGACATGAACTCTGGTGCCCCATATTTGAGCACTTCCCCTTGGTGAGTAGGCCTGGTGACACTCAGAGGAAGAGTAAGCAGGCTACCAGGAGGAGCCTGATAGGCTGTGATCTTGTGGTGTGGGAGGTGTCTTTCTGTCAGACCTAGGGGAGGGGAAGAGGATGAGGGAGGGAAGGAGCCATAGAAAAGCCTCAAGAAACAAACCCACAAAAACACACATGTTCACTTACCCAGAAACCATATATAACACAAAACTGGAAACCAATAATACACAAAATACTCTAAGAGAGGATAAAAGACCTAACAAAGAATTATAGGCACCCTCCAAAAATTCAACTGAATTAATTTTGTGTTGGCCATCTACTGCTTGTCATTCTCCTTAAGAGTGGTGTTTGTATGCTCAGTGAGACTCCATTTAAGAAGTACTATTTTTTATTTGTGAGCAGTTATAATTAAAGATAGCTTCTGGGTTAGGAAGGGACACTTTTAACCACTTCTCCAGCCAGTGTTAGGGCCCCACCTGCCTTAGACCTATGCAAGCCCTCTATATGCATTCACAGTCTCTGTGATTTCATATGTTAATCAGATCCTGCTGTGTTTAGAAGGCCTTGTTTCCTTGGTGTCCTCCATGCCCTGTGGTATACACAATTTTTCTGACTCCATTTCTCCAGGGTTCTCTGAGCCTAGAGTGAAGGGATTTGATAAAAACATCCCATTTAGGACTGAGTGTTCCAAGGTCTCTCAGTATCTGCACACTGTCTGGCTTTGGGCTTCCACATTTGTTATCATCAACTTCAAGAGGAAGTCTCTCTGATGATGGCTGAATAAGACATTGGCCTATGAATACAAAAGATGTCACCATGTGTTATTTTATTGCTATGCTCCTTTAATAGAACAGTAGTATTTGGTTTTCCGCTAGGTCCTTGGGATAAATAGTCCCAGGTTCTTGACACCCCAAGCAGTGTTAGCCATGGGTTCTGTCTCCAGGAATGGCCTTTAAATCCTGTCTGATATTGGTTGGTTACTCCCACAGGCTCTGTGCTACTATTGTCCTAGCACATCTTACAGGCAGGTGACTGTTGTAGATTGAAGGTTTTGTAGCTGGGTTGGTGTTTACTTTTCCCCTTTGGTAGTGTGCCTAGTACCTTCCAGAACTACACACATCAATCTTTAAGGCTGAAGGTTCTAGGTAGACACTAGCTCCAATTTTAGTGTTCAGTGAGAAACATGGGTATTTTTTTCACCTATAGAGATAGTTTGTCCTTGGCAATGGGCTATGTTGCCTGGGCATTGCTAATGGGCCAATTTGCCAAACAATTCAATTAGATGATCCCCATTTTTGGTACTGGAAGCTTTATTTGGTGACAAGCACTGGCCAGTTGGGTCTCTATCCCTCCCATTATTTGGCTATTTTCTTTAGGTTACTTTAAAGCATGTATATATTTTATGAAGCTTCTACTGTATTGTGTCCATATGACCCCTCCAAGGCCCCATATTCCCTCTGTCAGCCTCCTTTTCTCTCTCCACCCATATTTGACCCCTCCAATCACGTCTCCACCCCAGTGCATCCATAATTATTTTCCATGATTATTTTCCTCTTTCCCTATTTTTAATTCTTTACTCAAATAGTACTTGAATTTATGTTTTTGTTTTTCTTTTTTTAAAAGCTAAAAGATTCAAGTTTTATTTCGATTCCTCTCCTTATGTTTATCTATTTTTCTGTTTTTTATATGTTCCCTAAAAACATCTTTTTAATTTTATCATTCTAACCTTGCTTCTCTACCAAGATCACTCTTTTCTACTTCTTATTCATTTGCCGTGCTCAAATTCTTTCTAATTTTTATCAGCAGCACATCTTTGTTATTTTTCCTACTGCCTATTTTCTGGTCATCAATAAGGTATTAGTTAGCTTTACCTAAGTTTTTAAGCACTTATTTTGTTCAGTATGAGAGACTCTAACTCTACAGAGGGTTACCATGGGTCATATATTAGATTTAAATAACACATTTGTCTCAATTTTATGAAGTCTAAGAAAAATAGTTTTTAAAGAAAAGAAAATGAAAGCTTTCTGCCAGATACTATCTGACTTGATTCAAATAATTTAAATTTATATCTCATATGTTACAGTAATATTATTATAAAGCATCTATAGCTATAAAGGATTAAGTGCAGTAGTCACTCATTGTTTAATGAGGTAACTATAGCCATACACAAATCATGCATTGAATGGTATGTAATTTATTTCATGATTTTTCTAAAACAAATACAGTTATCTTTCTATAGTTTCTTCTCCATTTATTCCTGTAAGTTCAAGGTAAATTACCCAATTTGGTCCCATTCACTTCAAATAATTTATAATATTATAAATGTTCAGATAAAAGGCTAGACTCATGAACAAAGCTTCTAGAGATGGAGCACACACTAAATTTAATGGCAGTTAGGAGTTAAAACATTATGTTCTTAGACCCTCAGTTACTTTTGATCCTAAAGGATTAACGTTTAAGGGCTTTGTGTATGTGTACATGTGTGTATGTGTATATGCGTGTATGTGAGCGGATGCATATACAGTGTGTGCATGAATGTGCAAGGCAAGATTTCTGATGTTGGATAACTTCCCCAGTTACTTTGCACCTCATTTCTTTGTTACAACTTTTTTCACTGAAGTTCTCTTAGCAACTCACCCATCTGGGGGAGGTTAGCAACTTCCAGGAATCCCATGCTTTTTCCTTCAGTGTTGGTTATCAGAATGCCTACCACCATGCCATTATTGTGTGTTTATTTGTGTGCCTCTATGTGCATGCATTGTGTATGTATTGTACGTGTTTATGTGATATACATAGGTCATCATGTGTATGTGTGTGATATATATAGGTCACCATGTGTGCACACACACACACACACACAGAGAGAGAGAGAGAGAGAGAGAGAGAGAAAGTCATAGGTCATCATGCTTGCTAGGCAAGTACCAACTGAGATATCTTTCTAGCCTATAATTTAAGTTTTTAAAATTTACCATTTGTATAAGATTCACATATCTTGTTATTTTAGTGTAATAAATCAGAAACATGACTAAGACAGATATTAATAATATTTTACAATAGGGAAGATACAGAAAAAAGTGAAATCAGTTGTGGAAGGGAGTGGTTCTTCATTCAAATATATTTGAGGATATAGGCCTTGCAGTTTGGCGTGAATTTTTAGACTGAAAAAACCTATTATTCTCTGGAATTGGAATTGTTGTCTAGTTAAAAACAAACTTTCAGAAGGAAGAGAAGAAAGCACTGGGAGCAAATGATGCATGGGAACGTGCTCACTGCATCCCTCCTCTCTGTATACCTTGCAAAGGCGGAGGAGAAGGAGCTTATTCAAACATGCTCATAAAAGCAGATAAGACAGGCTAGTAAGTAAAGACACTTGCTGCTGATCCTGATGTGCAAGTTTTATTGCTGGTACCTTTATGGTGAAAGGATAAAGTTAACTCCCACTTTTTGTTCTCTGACCTAGGCACACGCAGACAGTTTTGTTTTTGTATGTCTGCGTGTGCTCAGGTCACAGAACACTTAAACAAACAACAAACACATAAATAAAATGATATTATCTATTTTTGAAATGCTAACTAACCAGACCTTTAGTCCTTGACAACAGATTAAAAATATCAAATATCATTTTTAATTGAAAAAAAAGTGTCCTTAAGCACCATTAAAGATGAAACACAATATATTAAGTTGGTTTAAGCTTTATTATTCCTAAGAGAACTACTGCTTCATGGAAAAATAGTATAATCATTACCTGCCTAATTTTTTGTACTTCCCCTATTCTCTATAGTACCATAATCCCGAGACAAAAAACTGCAAAGATAGTAATAATAATGAAGTGTGGAAGAACTGGGATGGACATAGGGAGGGGAAAACATAATCAGGATATATTATATAAGAAAATAATATATTTTCCATAAAAATTCATATACACCTTTGTACTATAAAAGCTGTATGACTCCAGTACCTCAATCTTATGTTCACATAACTACTAAAAATAAAGAAAATTCAGAATTTATCTATGCCACGCATAAGCTTCACTTACTACAATGTATACAATTTCCACACAAAAGTCATAGATTGGCATTTATCCTAGCAACCTGATATGGTTTTCAAAAAATAGAACACATTAGAGGTGATTAGATTGTTTTAAAAATAACAACTTTTGAGGCCTAGTTTGACCCTCAGTTTTGTCTCTGATAACCCTATGGCATTAAAAATTCATTACAACCCATGGTTCTCTGAACACACATGATATGGCTTGGTCAATACCCAACACATACACACACACACACACACACATACATGCACACACACAAATAAATGAATGTTAAAAAAATAGATAATGTTTAAGGCCACAAAAAAGTCTTAATATAGACAAAAAAAGAAACTTTTGTATTTCATTATATCATAGTGAAACAAAAAGTGCAAACCAATAGAAACAGATTACAAAGCTATGTAAAACTTCAGGAAGTGCAAAGAGTTACCTATTCGTCATTGACGAATGCAGGGGGAGTTATTCAAAAGTTATTCAATCATACTTGGAAGTGGTGTCACATAACTGTAATCTCAGTACTCAGTAGGCTAAGACAGGATCATTGTTGGGGGTGCAAGGCTGGCCAAGATTACAGAGAAAGAACCGAATTAAAAAAAAAAAAACATAAAAAGAAAGCACACTTTCCAGAGACTATGGAATGTATCTAAGGAAATTCTAAGAAGAGAAGGTTACATTTCTGAGTGCTTACACTTAAAAAAAATCAGATAGATCTCAAATAAATAATTAAATGATGCTCCATTGGGTCTTAGAAAAACAAGATCAATTCAAACTGCAAAGCAGCAGATGGAAAGAAATAATAAAGGTCAGGGCAGAAAAATAATGAAACAGAAACCAAAAGAATAATGCATGGAATCAAAGAATCTGTTCTTTGAAAAGGTAAGCAAAGACTGGCAAGTCCCTAGTCAGCCCAGCCGAAAGAAAGAGGAAGGAGACCCAAACATAGAAAATTAGGCACGAGAAAGTACATGTTACAATGGATTGTAGTGAAATTCAGGGGATCATCAGGGGATATTTTGAAAACACATATTCCTAAAATGTTAAAATTAATACAACACAATCATAACGAAATATGTTTTAAATTTTAAAAATATGACAACACAGCAAAATGAGTGAAAAAGTATACTTATTCACTGCCAAATTCTACCAAAACTTTAAAGAAGTGCCAGTATTCTAGCTTCTGCATAATGTAAGTAATGAATGCAAATTACCAGATTCTTCTATGAAGCCAGTATTGGCTTCCTACCAGTGAACAAAGGAAACTATGGACTAGCTTCTCTGCTGAATCTAGACACAATGACGTTTTTACATGTTCCCTTACCTGTGGAGCAACTCAATCTATCATTTATCTATCATTAATCTATCATATATCTATCAACCATCTATCTACCATTTATTTATTATATCTATCTATCTATCTATCTATCTATCTATCTATCTATCTATCATCTCTCTCTCCTCCTCTCTCTATCTGCCTATCTATATACCTACCTATCAACTATCATCTATTTATCATCTACCTATCTATCATCTATCAATCAATCTATCATCTCTCTATTTATTTAGGTATCATCTACTGGTCTATCTATCATCTATTTATAAACATCTATCTTTCGTTTATCATTAATTTTTACATACAAGTGTAAGAGGACCTATGTGGGAAAATTGAGTATACAGGGTTGGAGAATGAGAGCAAGATATGCTTACAGAAGAAAATAACGAAGAAAAAAAACCCTCTGTAATCTCTCATTTGGTAAAACATGAATCATGGAGAGGCTTTCTGGTTTATCCCTAACTGCAGGCTTGACAAGGATGTATTCTCTGTATTTCTTGACTGTAGTGAAGGTTTCAGACTCTTGGTGGGATGTTTGTTCTTCACCCTTTTGCCAAGGAACAAAAATGACTCTAGGTCTTTTTACTTTGAAGAATTAGTGCGGTTCCTGGGTGTTAGAATCCACAAAAGTTTATAGTCCTTTCACATAACTGTGATTTGAACTTCCCGGTCCCAGGCTACCTTTAGTCAAATTGACAATTCTCAAAGTAAGCATTGTTTGTTTGTTTGTTTTTATCACAATTAATTCCTCCAGTTGCTTCTCTGCAGACATAAATGTCTGTGAGGCTTTTCTGGGTTCACCTCAAATTTCATTATGAAATGGTGAACTTATCCTTTGGAATCTCTCCATGACTTTGATTCTCTTATAGGATCATGGATATGATTTATTTTGTATGTTTGTCTTTTTACCCATTTAAATAATAGGAATAATGACTCTCAAGCTCTTTCCATATTAAATGGGGTAACAATAAAGTGTCTAATTTTTAAAGTCATGTGAATGGTGGGTGGAGGATGGTAGAAAAATTGTGATTAAAATACTATGTTTATTTCATTATTTTTGCCACTCCTCTTTTGCCAGGGACCAAACGGCCTGTGGCCGACCCCCACCCATTCAGCATCTGCAGCAAACATCCTGCTGGGCCACTCATTAGGCATGCAAGGCATCCGGCTTAGTCCTGAGAAGAGAGCGATCCGATCCTGAGATAACCACAGAGACGTCCTGCTTTGTCTCACCTAGGAAGACCCCTCCCCTTGCAAATGTTCCCGGGGCTCAACCCCAGAAGATTTTGTACTTTTCCATTTACTCTCCCCGCTTACCCCGCCCTCCCTAAAGCAGGTTTTAAAAAGCCTGCCCCCACCCTCAATAAACGGCTCTTGACAAGCTACTGTTCGCTTGAGCCCTGCGTCTCTCTCGCCCATATCTTTAACCACAGGTTGCGACCCCCCTCGGCCCCCCAATAACTGACCAGCTGGACTGGTTGGTGGACTAGTTACGTGGACTAGTTACTCTTTAAATATAATATAATTACACACCTACAACAAATCACTTTATTAAAGCATTTAATGTATTTAAACAGTTACTTAACTTTTAATATTTAATCAAACGTATAAGAAGATAGTAACAGTTTCTGGTTTTTAACTTTGCCATTAGAGATAAGATGGAAGTGACTAAGGCAATCTGCCTAATATTGGTAACTTTGTGTGGTATTCAGCATGTTAGAGTCAGATAACAGACTGATGATTGTCATGAGCATGACAGTGCATGGTCTAGTTTCTAAGTTTGCAGCTCTGTGTTTATTGTTGCCAACAGCGGGAAATGGTTATAATGTGGTAAATCATGATGAATGGCCATGGAGACAGCCTCTAACTTCCCTTATGTGTTATACATATTTTCATACCCTTAAAGGCCTTTCCCTCCTCCACATACTCATTTCTGTGGAGCTAAAAAGAATGCAACAAACAAATAAACACAGCAAAACAGAAAGCTTAATTGCTTTCATCCCTGCTGAAAGTTAGAATTTGTCTTTTCTTAACCTGTCAGAAAAAGAAAAAAAAAAAAACTTAATCAAACGGTTCTACAGGCAGGATAGTCCCCAAATTGTCATGCTGTGACTTACTTCCTGTTGGTTGCATAAGAATATCCCTGGTCATAATGTAGTCACCAAACTCAGCCAAGTGAGTGGTGGAAGCCATTTGGAACGTTGGCCACTGGCCAGTACTCCATTATGTTTCATTTTAAAATGTTTTTCTTTTCTATGTTTTCATTCTCTAATTCCACTTGAGTTTGCTAAAAAGCTGTAGATCATATTAGTTGAGATGTTTCTTTGATAAGTTTCTTCCAAAAATACAAGAGGAAAAGCCAAAGGGCCTCTTTATTTTCACTATACTGAATTTATCAGTAAGTGTGAAATTTGAAAACTACCTATACATGGACACATAGGAGTCTTTCTAGAAAAAGTCAAAAAACGTATATAATATATTCAGTATAATATGAGTTTTGTGATCAGAAATACTTATTCTGTTTGATGCTGTCTTATTTTGTTACAAAAGTAAATGATAGAAATTTTCTTGTTGTAATGTAATAAAATACAGTGTTATATTCCACATTCTAAGGTCCTGGGGTTTGAAAAATATTATCAACTTTAAATTTTATGTCATCTTTCTCTGTATATACATACATATGAAAATACTCACATTCACATTGATTTGTCTCCCTAGATCTCTGATTTCAACATGAAGGACTCTTTGCCTAGCTAGATTCTGCGGTATCTCCAAATCCTGTTGATAATCAACAAATACAAACTTTTCAACCCCATATGACTATGCACTGACTGTTTGAGAGTGGGCACCAGCAGTGAAATTACTATTTCTAACTGTGAGGATAATGTTGCCCTCCAAGGAAATCCGGAGAACAAAAGGCCAAGCCAAAAAAGCTTTCTCTTGAAACTTAAAACACATAGTATCCTTGATAGGTTTTGCATGCATTTGAGCAATGTCCTCCCTTATTTCTGTACGTCTCCATTTCTTTGTAGAACACTGATGCCATTTCTTGGCAGTCCTTCCATAGTCTTGAAGTACGCAGTTTGTTTTATTTTCAGGTTTATTGATAGAAGGGAATTGAAAATGAATCCAACCTCAATGAATTAGAGTTGATTTATTCGATATTTAGATTAAATTTTAATTTAAACTTTATTATATTTTATCGTGTATTTATTTATGTATGTGTATGTATACTCATGAGCACATGTTGCTATAGACACAAGTGGAAGTACATAGGGAGGTCAGAGGACACCTTACGAGAATGTCTTCTTTCTTACGGCTTGAATGCAGGGATCAAGTTCAAGTCTCAGGCTCCAAGACAGACACTATGCTTGCTGAGGATTCTTGCCAAATCAGAATTTTTATTTCGGATTTGAGAGTTACTATTGAAATAAAGACATGTGTGTTTGGTATTCCAAGAGGAAAGAAGATAATTATGAATGGAATTATTGTAATTTCCTACATTAATTTATTTGAATTCAACCAGGGTGATTCTATTTGGACAGATAGCCTTTGGGAGTTAATTAAGAAACCAGAGTGAAATCTCATCAAGGGACCAATGCTTTTATGGAAAATATAGGGAAAACTTTACATTATTTTCTCTACTCTTGGCCAGGCTATACCACAGTTAAGGGTTATCATCTGCCAAACTGGAAGGGGCCCTGTTCAGGCTCTGGATCTACCAATGACATCATGTTGGGGTCCCCAGCCTAAAGAGTAGTAAGAAGCACAGCCAATAGGCTGACATACTTACTGTAGCAATACAAGCTAACACAGACGTGGCACTTTCCTCTGTTATTTTCACAAATGAAAAGGTATTTTCTATAGACATGAAGTTTTTCCATAACTAATATAGATTTTGTGAAATTAAGAACTGATTTTAAACATAATGAGGAATATATGAATGCTGACTATTCTGGGAAATTCTTTATTAATTAAAAAGACTGAGTGATGACTAAAGGGACTGTTACTTTGATTAATACATGAGAACATTTATTATGTAGCTTTTCGTATATTCCAGGTAAATTGTCGACATTTTTTCCCAAAAAGTGACTCCATATATTATAATACGCTGAAATGCTTCTTTTGAAATTGTGTGTTATAATTGCTTGTTGAAATTATTTTTGAAGTTTAGGAATATTCAAAAATATTTTATAACAAATTTCAGAGACTATAGTTTTCTATGGGAACAAACAATAGTAACATTTGAAAATAAAATAATTTATAAATTATAGTGAGTAACTTTAGAAGAATTAAAATTGTTTGATTTTTTTTTATGTTGTGTCTCCTTAGCATTTTTAAATCTGCATAACATGTAGTTGTGACAATAACTTTCATAATTAAGGGCTGATATGTTTCTGGTTTGTTTAACTATCTTCATATAAAATAATCAACAATATTAGTAAGTATTCTTTCCTCTAGTTCGTTCTTACACTTCTGTGAACTCTATATTTAATTTTTCCTGATTACAATTTTAAGTGTTTATGCATGTGTATATGCAGTAAATATTAAAGCACTGTGTTTTATTTTCTAGAATTCATGATGTGCACTGTATAGTGTAGATATTCATTTATATTTATAATATAATCAATAGATAACAAAATGTAAAAGTACTATCATACAATGAAACAAAATCCCTCAAAAATGGGAAAATGTTGACATAAAAAATAGAGGAGACTGAGGATTTTCTCTTTATACCTAAGCTTTTGAAAAAGGCCTTTATGTACTTGAATGCTGCTGTGCCATCATGGTCTTTATTCTCTTCTTTTTATATAAATCTAAAGCTTAGGCTCATGTCTGATATAACCAGTGAATGGACTATATTTGAAATGTACTTAGAAATAGATTTGATGCTGTCAGTATCTCTAGCCAGATGAGAATGTGCTATTGGTTAATTCTGTAAGAGATTTAAAGGGAGATTCTTCTTTCACCGAAGTAAAAAGAAGTTGCCAGAATTCGAAATGCAAACTGGCCTAATTTTCCAGTCTGTGTCACACACTGATAGCCCTCATCAGTCATACCTGGAGGAAAGTTCAAGCAAGCCTGGAACCACATAAGCCTCACTGTACCAGTGAAAGCGCCGATTAGAAAGCAAGTTGTATCATCCACAGGAAATCCTGGGAGCATTTGTGCAGAGTTGAGAAGAAAAATGATTTGGCTTAGGAGGATTAGAAATCCCCAGTTCCTAGTTAAAAGTAATTCAAGCACATAGTAAAGTAAACAAATCTAATAATATTTGAATTGTATGAATAAAGATAGTCAGAAAAGAAGGAATAATGATGTAGTGGTACAAGCAAAGCCTTGTTCTTGGAGCTTTTGAAAGAAAGAAACTGGTCTGTGAGCAATGTTACACCGCGAATGAGAGCAAGGCTTGCTGCTAAACACTTGTGTCTCAGTGGCAACCTTCGTTGGCTTTCATATGGCCCCTTTCCTAGGAAGTCACATGATATAGGAACTCTGTATCATCATAATTGGCATATTATTGACATATTGTTAAAATAAATTTCAAGAATTGTTATTGTCTTAATTAATTTTTTTAGTTTTTTGTGGGGGATATTTATGCATAATGTTCAATGGTTTCACTGATATATACACATGTGTTATTTGGAAAGTGTGTTATTATTTTACCAGTAGATGATAAATCAATAAGGAAAAGGAAGACTATTTTTGTACCTCTTTTATAGAGGTAGCCTAACTTCTCTCAGTTTGTCCAGATGAAAAGAAAACATTTTATTTCTTAAATTTTTTTTTTGCTTGTACTAAATATTTAATGACTTGAAAGTATTCCAGAGAAGACTGATGTTGTAATATACTTTATAAATGGAGCTGTAGTTGTTACTCACATCATACTTATGAGTCCCCATGCTTTTGAGGGCATAAATTAATGATACAGGGCAATTATAATTACTTCTGAATGATAATGGGCTGGGGCTCATTCAATTATACAAAAAGGAGCCTGTGTAAAATTTTAGTCATAAAAATTAAGAATAAAATCTGTCTTTAAGGGAGTCCATTTTATACCTCTATCATGCAGGGAACTTCATGAAAGTAAAACACAGCTGAAAACAACAACAACAAACCAACCAATCAACCAGTGTCGTTCTACAACCAGCAGGAGTCTGGGCCTAGTTGGGCACTTTCCCTGAAACCTAGGCCTGCTTTGAGCACCAAACCGGAAGTTCATGCTCCTCCACCGGAAGATCAGTCCCAAGTTGGTTTCCTGGAGGAAAAACATGAAGCACAGGGTCAAAGGTTCCACCTCTCCAAGGAGCACTGGGTCCAGCATAGAAGAGTGGGACAAAGAACTGAAATCTGTGCCAGGAAAATCTCCTGTTGACCCAGAGGTACCGGAGAAAAGATATCTCTGCAATAAGTGTTATTGCTCTTTTACCTGGGCTGCCAACACTTGGCCAGGTGCCAGAAGGAAGCTCAGGGCTCACAACAAAGAGCAGTGGCAGGAGCCTGATTTGGTCTGGGCAGGCAGAATGGCTGCTTTGGAAACAGACAGCCACTTGCTTCCACACATGGGTACTGTGGTAGGCAAGTTCCCTGTGGCAAAAGCTTGTGGTGGCCAGCAGTGCTTGGCTGCCTGACAGCTTGGGGAATCAAGTGCTGAACTACTTAGGGAGATGAGGAACTCTTCTTACCCCATGGTGAAGAGTCTCAGACCATCATGGTAGAGGGATGGAGTGAATTAGGGACATCATAAATGTTGGGCAGTGGGAACGATTTCAGAGGTAAATGTGTTTGATTTGCTGGGGCTAGGAGTACTTGATTTACATGCAGCAGCACAGTCCTATCATAAGATGGGGAACTCGGTGCTTAATTATCCTGTGGGTAGCAGGAGGGATGGAGGTGTGTGGGAGAAGAGCTTCAGGTATATAGTTAGAGGTATGGAAAAAGTTCATTGGTCGAAAGCTAACGTAACCAAGTCATCTCGTTAACATGGAGGAGGGTATTTCCAGGAATCCCCAGGTACACACTGAGTGGATTTCTTATTGGAAAGGGTTGGGCTTGTAATCTCTCTGAAGGCTATGTGACTCTCTATAGAGGATCTGAAATGTTCCCAGATCAGGTAGACAGGAGGAAACCCAGCTGAGGGAGGGAGTCCGTCATTGAGCATGAAGCTCAGGAGATTTTTGTAACTCCAAACTTCAACCATAAGAGCAGGGCCCAACAAACCAGTTGAAGTGAAAAACACACAGTATGGGAGATTCTTCATCAGCTATAAAACAATCTCAAAAAACAAGGAGTGAAAAAAATGACTCATATGAAAAATAAGTCTGGGGTTTGAATAAAAAGTTCTCAAATGACAACAAAATAATGGATAAAAATATTTCAACAATTGTTCATTATTCTTAATAATTAGAAAAATGTAAATATGCCTTGTTCCTGTTCCCACCTGCCCTGAGTCCACCTGCAAAATCTGTTCTATTTCCTCTTGCCAGATGTTCCATGAATCTCCCTAGAGCACTCCTTTGTACGCAGCCTCTCTGTTCCTGTGGATTAAAAAATAGTTATCATTTACTTAACAGCTAATATTCACATGCAAGTGAGTGCATACCATATTTGTCTTTCTGGGTCTGACTTACCTCACTCAGGTTGATTTTTTCTAGTGGCATCCATTTGCTGCAAATTTCATAATGTCATTCTTTTTTAAACAGCTGAGCAATAGTCCGTTGTATAAATGTACTACATTTTATCCATTCTTCAGTTGAGGGACATCTAGTTTGTTTCCAGTTTCTGGTTATAAAGGCAGTTGATAAGGGAGAGCTGGGAGGAGTGAAAGGAAGGGGAACTGTGGTTAAGATGTATTATATGAGAGAAGAAACTATTTTCAATAGAAAATGCAAATCAAAATAACTTTAAGTTTTCATTTTATTCAGGTACAAAGGCCAGTGAAACAGCCTACATTCTCTGTTGGTGGGATTATAAACTGGTACAACTACTATGGAAATCAGTATGGAGAATTCTGGGGGAAAAAAACTCCTCGGTATATGCCCAAAAGACTCAATATCATTCTCTAGAGATACTTTTTCAGCTATGTTCATAGAGGCCCTATTTTCAATAGTTAGAAAATGGAAGTAACCTAAATGTCCCACAACTAAGAAATGTATAATGAAAATGCAGTACATCTTCGCTATGGAATAGTATTCACCTAAAAAGAAAAATAAAGTCATGAACTTTGTTAGTAAATGGATGGAACTAGATAGGATCCTATTTAGTGAGGTAATGCAAACCCGGAAAGACAAATATTGCATGTCCTCTATTATTGGAGGCTCCTAGCTCCAAGTCTTTAGATGTGAGTACATAGCCTATAGTAACTGTAAAAGCCAGGAAAATAAATGCATTGTCAGAGTAGGGGTGTTGGAAGAGCAATAGGGAAGAGACTAGAATAGCAGGGTATAAAAGTTGGCTCCTTAGTGATGGGAGGGAGATAAATATAGAAGTTTGAAGGGTAAAACAACAATGTGGATGCCAGAACAAGCCATAAGAAAACCTACTATTAATCATTTACCTGTTTAAAAGTCTTATAATGAATGTTATTCAGTGTAGAAAAACACATATTTAGTTTAAATTAACTTTTCTCATCTGGGCTGATGGTGCTACCTCCAAGAAATAGCAACTACTTATCAAAACTCTCAATACTAGACAAAAGAAGCCCTCTTTTGAGTTATTGGTCAGAGCTGTCCAACAGTCTCCACAAATATAAAGCCTCTTGCTGCTGCTCTTGGTCACCCACCCCAGAGAAGAAAAGTAACTCCTAATTGCTGAAAACACCATGGGCTTCAGAAACAGGTCCCAGAGACCTTTCAGCTGGAACTGAGCTGCGTGCTCCCTCCCTGAGGACTGTCTTTTATGATACTAACAGATGCCATGAGAGCTTAGGAAGGAGCAGGGGACCAACAGTTCTATGTAGCTATGATGCTCATGAACCTCATCAATGGCCAGGATTGCATGATAACTCTATGTGTGCGGTGGTGACACATGTAACTTGACAATAACAAATCGCTCTTTATTTGGATTTAAGACATGCTTGACAAGAGGAATAGTATGCCCAACACTGGATGTGTTGCTAACAAATACTCAGCGTAGCTTTGCAGTGTGAATGAAATCATGATTACCAGAGGTGAATCTTCAACCCCAAATTACCAAACTCCACTCAGCCAATCTCCAACACTAACCCACAAACTTGTTTCCTTATACCCATGTAGCCATATAAGTTTAGTCTTTATTCATCACTGGAACCATTACAGAAAATCACAACCAAGGAAAACGCAGAGCTGTGGATGCAAATGTCAGTCATTATTTCTAAAAACAAAAACAAAAAAACCACCTCCCCCACTACCAAAAGAAACAAACAAACAAACAAAAAACAAACAAACAAACAAAAAAACCCCAACCCTTCCATGTCTAAGACTCAGAGAACATTGCTGGAGATGGGGCAGAAGAAGTGTAAGAGCCAGAGAATCAGGAACCTTATTATCTATTTGTGTCTCCTAGTAACACCAGAAGCTACACCCATAAAGCAATATAATTACCCAAACAGGAGCTGAAAAAGGACACCAACGCACATGTCAAATTATACAGAAAAAAGCCCACAAGTCCTTAAACTTAGACAAAGAGTCAAGCTGGGAGAAGAAGTTGTCTTCCCCAAAGGAAGAGCATATCAATTGGCTGTCCAGTGTCAAATGATCAGCCTTGAAAACATATATGTAACTAAGATCATATGGGCTTAACAGGCTATATTTAGGAACAACATGCAGTAACAATTAGTGAAAAAAGAGGCTGTGTATTTTGAGGTGACCAGAGAAGGGTATATGGGTAGGTTTGAGAGAAGAAAAAGAAGGGAAAATAGTGTAATTAAATTACAATCTCAAAAAGAACAAAAGAAAAAATCTTTAAAATAAATAAATTTTGTCCAAGCATCATTACTACCATTAAGTCATTCCCAAATGTCAAACAGCAGGAGAAAGCTTAAAGCTCAGTAGGTAAAGACACTTTTAAAGATAAAGGACCCTTATACCTTTATTTGTTCATTTGTAATCTAGAGTCACTATCATTTCCTCTGATATAATTATCTCTAATTCTACCAACGATGCAGTTTCGTTATTCTTTATGTTAGAATAATTCTCCATAATGTGTATATTGCATGCTTTTTATCCATATATCTTTTGTTGGACATCCAGACTGATTATATACATTGTCTATTTAAAAAAGTCCCACAATAAAAATGATTTTACTGCTATCTCTATTATATGACGACTTCAAGTCTTTCACACACACACACACACACACACACACACACACACACACACACACACACACACACAGGAGGGGGGGAATGGTATATATAAATCTCTCTGTCCCATTGTCTTTCTCTTAAGGCTTCATGCAGACTTCCACAGGCTGCACTAACACTAATTTGCATTCCTGTCAGCATTTCTAAAGGTTCCCCCTTTCCCCAGATGACCGCCATTTGTTGTTTGTTTTCTTGATGACAGTCATTCTTATTCACTGTGATGAAATCTTAGTTTTGATTTGAATTTCCCTGATGGGGCTACAGATGCTGAACATTTTCTTCGTGTATATTATCAGCTATTTGAATTCCATCTTTTGAATACTACTGTTTAATTCATTTGCCTATTCATTGGCTGGACTGTATGTGGATATTGATGTTTAACTTCTTTGATTTTTCTGGATTCTTATTTATTTATTTATTTTTAGTATGTTTCTTTTTTAACATATACATTCATATCATTACACATGAATAAAATAAACTACATACAGCAGGGAGAACCATGAGACAATCAGGAATTATATAAATGTTAACGTTCATAGTGATTTGGTCATTTGTATTTGGCAGTCTTAGTATGGCATGAAGGAAGATGTGCAGATGTCTTACTTCTTTTCGTAAATGAACAGAGCTCTAGCCTTAATTGTTCTGTGCATCCCACACACCTCATACAATTATAATGTTAGAACTGTATGATGCTTGTGAGAAATTATGTTTTCAGAACAAATGAACTGGACACTGTCGCTGGATCAGATTTGAGAGGATTCATTCCTCTCAGCATGTTGGATGCTGACATCCTCCATCCTTCATGATTCAGCCCCAGCCGTATCAGGTGCTGTTACCCATCAGAACAGGGCAGCTTCCAGGACAGAGTTGTAGAAAACTTCTGATCCCAGTTGGTCCAGCATTTCAGACTGTCCCACACATGACTTCTCAACATTTAGAAAATAGACCACAAATGCTATTCCTGGCTTGCTTAACCATTTTCTCCAATTTTTGTGGGAGCCCCTTCAAAGGTATTATTTGCCCTAAATCAGCCTGAAGAAACCTTAAGAGAATGACGTCCCATATCTTCTAAGGGGGGGTTGGGTAGGTTTCTGTTTGCTTTCTTGGTCTACAGATGTTTATTTTCATCCGGAGTTGCTTATAAGTTATTATTGGTCTTTTTTTTTTTAAGATTTATTTATTATGTATACAGTGTTCTACTTGCATGTGTGCCTGTAGGTCAGAAGGGCACCGGATCTCATTATAGATGGCTGTGAGCCACCACGTGGTTGCTGGGAATTGAACTCAGGATCTCTGGAACAGCAGTCAGTGTTCTTAACCACTGAGCCATCTCTCCAGCCCTATTATTGGTCTTATACAGAGATTTTTTTGGATTTTAATCACATAGGTTGAGAAGACTCTTCTGTTATTTGAATGGGTCTCTCTCTCTCTCTCTCTCTCTCTCTCTCTCTCTCTCTCTCTCTCTCTCTCTCTGTGTGTGTGTGTGTGTGTGTGTGTATAGAAAAGTTCTAATTTTGGTACATTTCCACTTGCAAATTTTTGTTTTTTCCTCTGTTATTTGAGGTCTGTTCAGAAGATCATTTTTTATGACTACATTTGCTTTGACATTTTTTAGCCTGTCTATTGGATGGACTCTTTGCATCAAGCTCAAAATTGTGCTCATAGCATGTATCCTGTGTTCTGTTATAGTTAAATGGTTTTAATTGGATCATATCTTATTTATGGTGCATTTTAATCGTGTGTGTTTAGTCCATACATTTTATGCTATATAATATTATTGCAATAAATTAATTGCTAACATTCCATGATATTTTATGAGTATGATCTTTGTGCTATTTAATATTTTTATGACCTTAAGTGAAAAGTATATTTTCTTATAAAATACTGCTTACAATACCTTAGTTTAAGAGGTGAAAGTTGCTTTCATTTTCTGCATTCATTTTGCATTTCATTTTCTGAATGCATAAATGTTGCATCATTATATCAGCTTAATTATTGTCAGGCAATCATTTCTGCTAAAGTCAACTTTTCAAATAAAGAAAACAAAATATATGTTATTTTATGTTGGTCACATGTTGTTTTGACTATTTTTGAGAAAGGGTCTTACTATAAGGCGTGGTTGGCCTCGTTCTTGTGTAAACCAAGCTGGCCTTGAACCTGTGAGGAATTCTTTGGCCTTGCCTCAAGTTCTTTGCTTGTTTTAAAAATAAATTCTGCCATATCAAGTTTAAACTGTTTAATTTTTCATCATTTTAAATAAATCAATATATGTATACAGTGTATTTTGGTCCTATAGATTCCATAATTCGCCTCTGTCTCCTCTTTGTACCACCTCCTCCCTCATGTCCAGTGTTCCCAACTGCTCATATGTTCATGAATGTAGGACCATCCCTTGGAGCATGGTCCAGTTACCAGGGTTCACTTCCTTGAAGAGTATATGGATGCTCTGCCCCACATAAATCTCTTACATTTCAAAATTCAGGTATTCTGACAAAGTTGCTATATTCTTAAAATGGATTATAATAACATAATTATTTAAGATGTTATAGGATTAATTTTGTTGTGCAAATTTTTAGCAAGCAAAAAGCTTAGAAGTTGAACTATCTCAGTATATTATAATGTGCAAAGCTAAAACTTGTCATGAAAAAAGTGAGGTAAAGAAGTCATCCTGAGTTATGCTTATGGGCTATTTTTTATTCCTCTTTCTATATAAGCTTTCATTTTTCATGAAACTTGACTTCATAACTTATGAACCATTTGAAAACCAATAGTAGAAATCAATGGATGTTTTCAGGCATCATGTTTCATTACATATAACTATTATAATTGAACTTGTATAATTGAACATTGTACCAACAAAGTAAAATTTGTAAGAGAAACAGTATTGGAACCATAAACTATGGTAACAATGTTTACTATAACAAAATTAATGTTAAATGAGTACATTGGGGGAATAACTTCCTTAATAATTGATTCAAGAGTTTTAGAGAAGCAAACTGAGTGTGGTTTGCTAAAGGTTACCAAGCTTGCTGTTTTTCCCTGTCTAAATGTATTTAAATAATCAGTGGCTCAAGTGAGAAAACCTTCAGTTTAATGCAGTTACTCGATGATTACACTTAAACAGACATTCTCATTTTTGTGTAAAAAAAAAAAAACCTTTTGAGATGGAGAATTTGCTTAGAATCAGGAATGCTGGATTATAGCAATGCAGAGATGTGATTGGACAAAACCAAACAAACAAAAATTTAGTCCAGTATTTCAATTGCTTGAGTTTGGAGCTGAGTACTCAGCCTATCATGGCTGACCTCTGAACATTGCATGCCTCACTGCCTGTGCAAAGAAGGGATCTGCTTTAATTGGAAGCCTCATACTCACCCAATTACTTGTTCAGAATCTGTCAAGCAGAGTGGCTAGTGTCATGGCTCTGGCTGCCATTAGTGTCTTTTTGAGGTGGTTCTTTTGGAGTCATGGGGTTTCTGTGAGGAGTGAGGAGCATCACAGTCTCGTAGCGGGACATCTGTGGGTTAGTATTTAAGCAGAAAAACGGGTTGGTTTTTAAATTGGATTGGCTAATTTAACGACACATAATAGTGCAGTGTGCTTCTTATTCAGCCTTCCCTTGTTCTCATACAAGGTTGGATATAATAAATGTAATCAGAGGAAAGGTTTATGTTGCCTCTTAATGTCATTGATGTCCATCTATGGTCACTCCATGGTCATTTGTCCCTATGGTTTTGGGCCTGAGTCAAGGCAGAGAATTCCCACTGGGGAACCCATGATGCCGCAAAGCTGGTCACCTCATTTGTAATAAGGGAAAAGAGAGAGAAAGTAGAGGATCTGGGTCTCTTCAAACTAGTACTCCAACTAGGTACTAATTTCTAACGAATTTTCTACATTAAAATGGCGATACTAGCCAAAGAGCAAGAATTGAGCTTATGA
This sequence comes from Acomys minous, assembly GCF_964271855.1. NCBI lineage: Eukaryota > Metazoa > Chordata > Mammalia > Rodentia > Muridae > Acomys > Acomys minous. The sequence continues at coordinate 113,435,443 of NC_140490.1, forward strand.
CTTTTGGGAGACAGTCCATATCCCAACAGCAAAAACAAAACCACAATTCTATTTCAAAGGGTATGGTGTGGGTAGCATAAAATTGATTTTTCCTCTTTGCTGGACCTGTGGAAGAACATAGACAGCTGTCCATAAGGACACTCTAGAGCAATTGTCAAAGCAGGAAACCCTTTGTCAAAGATATTATGTGTTCTTCAATTAAATGTGATCATCTACCTTATAATTTCACTAAGAAAACATTTACTCCCTATGGTGGTGCCGCATGCCTTAACCCCTGCACTCAGGAGGCAGGGGCAGGTGGATCTTTGTGAGTTTGAGGCCAGCCTGGTCTACAAAACTAATCCAGGACAGCCAGGGCTACACAGAAAAACTTATCTCAAAAAAAAAAAAAAAAAACCAACCAACCAACCAACCAACCAAACAAACAAACAAAAACACCACTTACCTTCATTTATTACTTAAGAGAATATTAGGTAAACTCAGCTTATGGAGTAGTAATTCTTCTTTTGTTAGAATACTCGTAATAGGTTTTACATATAATACTCATCAAATTTTTACACTTTTCACAATTTTAAATTTATGAACAATGAATTTATTAGACAATCCTATAACATTATATAAAATTCTCTCTAGATCAGATAAATACATGAACAATATAATTCATGAATCTTGACTAAGTAATAAGTAATGAAGCTTCTACTGCTATATAATTTTATTAAATATAAATTTCTCCAAGGCTAAAGTGTTCATTATCACTTAATCATATTTGTTTGGGAGAAAATATAACATTTTAATGCATAGAATAAGTACACATATGAGGAAAGTATTGTGAGATGTTAAAATGAATTTTACTAGTAAAATTACATACTAACAGACAAAATGTTTATAGATGAAACAGCTTATCATATTACTTGCAAAGTGATTGATGTCACATCAAAAGCATACCGTCAAGTGGTTCTAAAATGTGATACTAGGTTACAGAAGCATTTCACTCGACAGCAGATATGTCTGGAAAACCAAGAGATAGGGTTTGTTAAAAAGCTTTCACTCACAAGCTCCATCATGAGTAAAATTAAAAGACTTTATTGCACTCATTAGTTTTCTTCTCCCCAAATCTCATGAACTTTCTTTTTGCATTATCCATCAGCACCATCCTAGGAGGAAAGGTCATGGGTTACATCTTTCATTCAGGCACACAGGACATTAACATCAAATACACAGTGTTAGGTATCATATATAACAATTAGGGTGTAATTATGTTCATATATTTCCTCATGGATGTCTTCCGGCACCAGCTATTCTTCTACTTCAAGAAACTGCAGAGGATTCTGTTCCTATGGTTACCAGGGAGAATGCAGTGTGAAGATGGCTCAGGATTATGAAAGGAATAAGCAGCCATGCTGGAATCCTGAGACCACCGGCCAGGAAAGTTGGTGTTTCTCAAGCACCTTAACATTGAGATTGTATTCTTCCCTAAGTCCCAATATGTCAGAGAAATAGTTAACATGTACAAACCAATTAGTTTATGTCTCTTAAATATTTATTAATTAATACAGATACAGATCTTGATAAAATGCATTTTAATAAAAAAAAACCATGCCAAACAATAAGAGGAAAGAAGTTTCCTAACTTAAAAAGGCTGACATTAAAAAAAGAGTCCTTCTGTCAACCATCACTAAGACAACAGAAAAGGGCACCATAAACTCAACTAGAATTTAAAATAAGAATAGGATGGAAGTTCCATGAAATGTGTTAAATGGCAAGTTGTTCTAGCTGAACATGCATCCAAACATTTTTGTTACTGTTGTGTTGACTTTATAATGACCTGAAATAAAATCTCCCCATCTTGATAACTTATCTGTCCAAAGAGAACAGGATGAAGATGCATAGAAAGAAGGCAGGTAATAGAAGATAATATAATATATGCATTTCCTTTTTTGTATAAATTAATTTTTGATAAAAAATTTGACTTTTTTTTTATTAATTTATTCTTGTTACATCTCAATGGTTATCCCATCCCTTGTATCCTCCCCTTCCTCTGTTATCCTTCCTCTGAGTGCCACTAGGTCTCCCCCTCCAGGGGACATGGTCAAATGTGAGGCACCAGAGTACGTGAGAAAGTCAGACCTCACTCTCCACTCAACTGTGGAGAATGTTCTGTCCATTGGCTAGATCTGGGTAAAGTCTTCACTTACCAGGAAACTGGGACAGAGGGGAGGACATCCTATTGGGACTCTAGATGAGAGAAGCATGGGAGAATAGCAAAGCAGAAGGATCCAGAGGGTCCTAGAAACCTACATACAAAAAGAACATTATGATAGGCAGATTTGGGTCCTGGGGTCCTGCTCAAAATTTGACTTTTTCACTTTGACTTTTCATTCATTTTCTTATTAAGTAGCAGTTACCTGTGTATCTAAATACTATAAGCTCAAAGTAAGCATAACATTTTCCCTGTCCAAAGGACTTGGAACATGCAGTTGTTTCTGCATTGTGATCATAATCCCTTGCCATTGTAAATTTTCTTTTTCTTTTTGGTGATCAAATGTAGAATATTTAATCATTTTATTTATTATGTGATATTCTTTATTTCTAATAATGAAGCACAGATTAAATTCTATGAAAATTAAAGTGTTTCCATCTCAAATATCTTGCATATTTCTAGTATATATGTATTTTACCACAGCTCAGTTTTTTTGTTTGTTTTTTTTTTAAGAACAACAAGCTTGGCTATCTGATTGTCAGACCTGAAGAACATACAAGAAATGCATTTTATGTAAATTTATAATTAAGCGAAGAGAATCAAAGGCATTGACTCTAACCTGCCTCCTAGGTCTTGACATATTTTCAGACTGAATAAGATATAATTATTTGTGTATGTCAGCTAATACCCAGTGGCATATGTGAGAACAACATCTATTAAAGCAGAGACACCCTAGTTTTCCTTGGAAGATCCTGAAATAATTAAGTTAGTAAATCATCACCTAGTCAGGACACTGGGCTCCCACGGCTACTCCCCTTGATCTTCACCTTTAATTATGTGCTTGTCTTGATCCCTGACAGTAAAACACACTGACATGCATGTGCTTGTGACTGCTCAATTCTGGGGATACTTTGCAGCCTGTTCATGATGCGCTGTTTTCAATCTAACCCCTTATGTCTCCTTGACATATATATCCAGAGAGCAGTCATGCTGTTGCCTGGAATGTCCTGGGATGAAGTTACTTAAATTAATTCTCACAGTCCAGTATCAGTGCAACAGTTAAGTCATGTTTATATTATGTCAACTTTATATTTTAGTTTAACTATGAGCCTAGAGAAGAGACAAGGCTATTGTCTTTAATACACATGTAAATACAACAAGAATTCTGTTGAGTAATATACTTATCATTGAGATGTATCATGACTATAGGTATACTTTGAACCATAAATATTAAATGAGAGATTATATTGATGTAAATCATTGCCATTATAAAAATATGATAATATTTATTATCTATTACAGTAGAGTATTTGTAATATTGTGTGTAGAATGAACAGGTTACTTTTATTGCTTCTATATAGACTTCAGGTTTCTAGGTTTATTAATGTGTATATATATGTACATATATGTTAAAATTTGTATATATAAATGGATGCTTAGTATCTCTTAGAATAAACATTTTAATTTACTCTATAACTAGACACATTAGAAAATGATGCTAGCTCAAAGACATTTCTTTCTAATAGAATTATATCTAGTGTTTAAAAATAAAATAGATTGTCCATTTAAGACTTCAAAGCTCTATGGCCAAATAGACTTAGGTCAAATATTTCAGGACAGAGAATAAGAGAGTTAATTTTATTTTTAACCATTGTCTATAAGATTAAAACACAATGTGAAAATACAGTTATTAAGAAGAGGTAGGATGGAACCATGCCCAAATTTGCTCAGAGACTAGGCTGTGGATCTAAAGAAAAAAATCAAATGTCCGTGTTCTGCTAAGAAATAGTAGTAATAGAATTACTCCTAAATATCATTCTGCTATGTTCACAGATCATTGTCTTGCTCAGCTGTCATGAGAGAAGCTCCCTTCTGCAGGCTTTGGGCACAGTACAGATATCTACAACTGAACAATGTGAAGATAGCAATAGACCTGGAATAGTCCACCCAGGGCTCAGAGAACTCTTCAAAAATGATTATTATAAGAAGTAGTATAAGAGCTAGTGGCTACACAAAGAAAGATTATATTATCTGACTGGTTGACACTTCTCCCATGATTTCCCCCAGGAATCTCAATGTTATTTTATCAGGAATAATTATGACAAGTTCTATCCTTTCAAACTGAATTTAAATCTCTAAGAGCATCTTAATATTCATATTAATTGTATTTAATTCTTTGAAAACTTAGGATATGAGAAGTGCACCTATATTACTCCTACTTTCTCTTCATGTATCAAATTCCTCAGGTGTCTCCTTCCCAAATTCGTGGTTTCTGATTCCACTTAGATTACTCATGTACATGAAATATGGCTAATCAGTTGGGATTGAATATTCTATGCTTTTCCGTGGTGGATACTAATCACCTTTCTCTTTAATATAGCCATTGATATACTAACGTTAGTATTTCACCTAGGGAAGGTCCTTTTTTCACTTTGGCATGTCAACTGATGTTGTCATTAATATTGTCTTATTTAGGCAAACACATTGTTGGGATTTCAAAGGTGAATTTTCCATGCTGTGCCTTAGGGATACAATCTAACAATATGCACATGGTCATCTTCATTCCCATATACCACCATACCACAGGGCCTCACCATTCCTGACTCCTCTAAATGCAGAACTCATGTCCAATCTCCATACTAGTTACTTCCTGCACACATTCTACATTAGGTCTCTATAGAGAAAGAATCTGTTTGTCTTCCCCTTCATCTCAATCCCATCTTTCAATTGACTTCAGAGTTAACTATTTTATTAATAACAACAGAGAAACAAAAGTAATAAGATATGTACACATATATATGATATAGATACATGAGGAGAGTCTTGTGGAAATTGGATCATATGGTATGGAGATCACAAAGTTCTTAAAATGCCCAAATGTGCATCTGGAAATCAGGAAAGTAGATGGTGTAATCAAGTCTGAGTATACAGCATGAGACTTGTAGAAGACAAAATCTCATAGTTTGAAGGCTCTGAATAAATATCTCTTAATTCCAAGGCAAGATAATAAGACCCTCTAAGCTAATGAACAGTGTTGGAAGGCAGAAGAGAGGGGAAGGAGTGGAAGACAGAGGAGGAGAAGAGTCAGGCAGAAAAGTTAGAACTTAGCCTTCCTGTGATCTTTGTTCAAAATACATTAAATTATGCTTGCTCATATTGCTAGATCACTTTGCTCAGTCTGTTATTTCAAACACAATTATCTCTGAAATGTCTTTGAATGTCCCTTTGCATATAAAACCAAAAATAATGGAATTTTCTTTAGTGTGTTGGCTAGTTTTATGTCAACTTGACTCAAGACAGAGTCACCAGAGTGGAGGAAGTTTCAATTGAGAAAATGCCTGGGCTGTAGGCAAGCTAGGGGGCATTTTCTTAGGTATTGGTGTGGGAGTGAAGAGATCACTGTGGGTGGTACCATCCCCGGGCTGGTGGTCCTGGGTTCTATAAGAGAGCATCCTGAGCCAGGCAGTAAGCACTCCTGCATTGCCTCTGCATCGGCTTGTGCCTCCAGTTCTATTGGCCTGATTGAGTTTCCATCCTTCTTCAATGGTAAAGAATGACTTAGAAGCATAATTCAAATAAACCTTATCCTCCCAAACTCTTTTCTTGTCATGGTGTTACATTACAACAATATTAAACCTAACTAATATGAGGAGCTGTTTGAAAGCCTTAGCTGTTTTGACCACTACACAAAGTTTACCACCATACATCTTGTCAACTTTTTTATGTAGACATATCCTCAAACCAACGTAGTCTCCAAATAACATCAAACATGATATAAGCCTACCTAACATGGCATGACTACCTATTCTACATAAGAACAGTCACTAATGGTTTCTTAGAAGAGTTAAGTCCTTAAATAATGATATTCTTTTCCTGATACAGTTTAACCCTAAATTCTGTGAGGCAAAATCAACAAGTTAAATACAAAAATATGGCATCATGGCATGTAACAAAGATGAAAGAGCTGAGATATTTGCCCAATACACCATTGTTCAATATTTGAGGGGTTTTATCTTCAGAGCTCTCATAGACACCAAATCTATGGATGCATCCATTGTACTAAATGGTGTAGTTTTTAGCATGCTGCCTATATGTGACACTTATTACTCTCTGATAGTCATATTCCTTCTATATTCCTTCTATTTAACACAATATTAATAATATACTAATAATTATTATGTTGTGTTATTTAGGAAAGTTTACAAGAAAAATGTTGTATGTGTTCTATACTATCATATTTATTTTAATTTTAAAAATGAACATTTGATTCATAGATACAGGACTCATGGATTCAGAGAGACAATTCTGGATTCATGTAAACACAGACGTAAATTAGTGACAATCTAAAGAGAAAATATGGAAAGTAAATAATGACTCCTAATTGGCCATGTGGTCACAACTATTTTTACAACTTCCTTTGTCTACTATCTATTTTCGCCTTTTGTCCTTAATAAGTACATGAAATAAGTATTTCATTTCTTTCATTTCATAAAAGTATTTTAATTATCTTTTGATAATTTCATACAATGTATATCAAGTGTGTTTGCCTCCATTTTTCTGACTCTCAACCTTCTCAATGCTGCAACCCTTTAATACAGTTACTCATGTTGAGATAACTCTCAACCATAAATTATTTTCTTTCTACTTCATAACTGTAGACCCATGTGAAAGAGTCACTCAGTCCACAAAGTGGTTGTGACCAACAGATTGAGAACTGCTGCTCGAACTCCTCTCAAAACCCCATACCTTACCCTTCCAGTTTTGATTTTTTTTCATCTTCCCCTCCCCTATTGTGTTCTTTTGATCTGCTGAAGGTATCTAAGTTTCATAGCTGAATGCCTGGGCCATTCATAATATTCCTTAATTGAGCTGTTGCTTTCTATAGACTTTAAACATGGAATCTAAGTGTTCCTTAAGATAAAAGCCGAGGAGACCTTGGGTCACACACACAGGTCCTCTTGTTAATGATTATGAAATCTTAGTTCGATGTCTTCTCATCTTCAGATCAGTTATCCCACGTAACACTTTCAGTACTGCCGACTCAGGGGCACAATGAACAAAAGGACTAGGAAAGAGCCTCACCTTATCATTTACTGAAGTTAAGTCTTTTTTCAAGAAATACTTATTCAACTCGGAGCAAAGAACAGCAGATCTATAGAGCATGCACTTTAAAAAATGGAGCAAAAAATGTTGATGAAAAAATAGGGAAAGTCATGAATGAGGACACTCTCATACATACCTGTTGGTTCCAGAACATGGGATCCTGACTATCAGAGAAGCAGTAACATTCATTGGAGTTTGCTGAACAGCTATATGCCTCCTTTCAGAACACATTGTCCAAACTTGAAAGAGATTGCTACCTACATTCCATAGTAATTAAGTCTTCAAAAGGACATTCTGTTGTTAAAAAATCTAATTGCCACAGGTTCTTATACTCAGTGGTTAGGAAGAGTGAATTCCACAAGTAAGGGTCCATGCTACAATACTTTAGCTGTTTTATGAGTTCACTTTTCAGTAACTATATGGAATACTGCAATGTTGAACCAAAGACTTTGTAAGTTCACAGTTCACAAACATTTTACTTTGGACAGGAGCACTGCGTGTAGAGAAAGCAGATCTATACACATCACAGTTATCTACTCCAGTAAAGACAAAATGCTACCGCTCTATGATGGAAGTGGTCCAGTGTAATCAATCTGCCCACCAGTAAGCTGGATAATCACTCCAGGGAATGTGACATATTGCAGGCTCAGTGTGAAGTCTACTGCTGACAGATTGGGCAATCAGAAGTGTAGCCAAGTTCACTATCAGGAAGTCCATGTTGGCTAAGTATACTTAGATCCTCAGTCATGACTGCCATGGCCATTTTGCCCTCTATCCTGCCGAGTGATATCAGGGTGGCTTAAAATAGCAAACTGATGGGAACCGGATAGACCATCTCATCCACTTCATTTCCCTCTGCCTTTGGTGAGTTCTTCTTCTAATCTCTAAGCAAGTGGCAAAGACACTTACCAGGATGCATCCTCTCTAAGATTAAAAAAGTCCATGTATCAGGACCCCCATGCCATCAAGAAGCAGGGATGAGGCCCCACTGATTCTGCTTGTGTCTTGGAGGTAGTTTCTCTCTCATTCTGGTTTCTCTGGATCACTTACAAAGAAACTGGATTTGAGAGAGTCTGGAAAAAAGACAAAGCTCTATGGCAGGTCCAGACACATGTGTAAGCTAGAGTACCCTGAATATTAACTGGATATTTTATTGGACTTACATCCTCCTAAGATATCTGGAGTAGTGGCTATATTGCTTGCCAGGTCCAATTAACAAAATGATAGTCATATAATGAGCCATTCTCTGTGAACCAAATTATGACACAGTATTAGAAAGCTGATATGCCTATGAGGAAGGATAATGAGGTAGATATATTTATAGGCTGACTAGCTGAAAGGAATGTACATTTGGTGGGCTTCTAGAGAAGTATTGAGTAAAGGGCTTTTTCCAGATTAGTAGCTGCCTAGCAGACACCAGGGGACATGTCAATTTGCTCAACCAAGGGAAACACATCTGGTGAAACAGCTGCAGGTGGGATCACTTCTCAGTTCCTAATCTACTTTGATTCTCTAATATTCTTCTGTTTCTGCATAGGGCAAATAGCGTTGAAAGAGACTGTGCTGGGAATTGCTACTGTGATATCTTTTGAGACATTTATGATGCTATGCCTCTCCACAATCCCTCCAGGACTTTTGTACTGCCTTGGATTTACTATTTTCCTAGACTGAGGCGGCCGAATTGCTTCCATATTGCCTCTTCTGTCATAATAGCCCTCACTCTACAGGTCATGGAATCAATATAGGGATTCTGACAGCTGCTAAATAGATCTCTTTTGCTGAATCACTCTGGAACTGGGGAAATAATCCACTCAAACCAGTGTGAATGAAGTTGTGCTAACGTTCTGTTGCCTTCTTTCTCATAAGCACTTGTTCTGGTGGAAAGGCTATTGAAATATTTTGAATCTCTTGGAATGTATTCTATTTCATTACCAGTGTCCAGTAATTTCTTTTTTTAAAATTTTTTATTAATTTATTCTTGTTACATCTCCATGGTTATCCCATCCCTTGTATCCTCCCATTCTTCCCTCCCTCCCATTTTCCCCTTATTCCCCTCCCCTATGACTGTTCCTGAGGGGGACTTCCTCCCCCTGTATATGCTCATAGGGTATCAAGTCTCTTCTTGGTAACCTGTCCAGTAATTTCTTACGTTTTCCTCTTCCCAGTGCACCATTGGCTTGATCAAGGTCACAGGTCTTCTTTGAGAATTCTAATATAAGAAAGAATAAACAGCATAAATTTTCATCAATGTCCACAGGTCCTTGTGGCTATTATCTATTTCATTCAATGGGTTCTTTGTGTGAAAATTGGTTAAAGTTGTGAAGTTGAGCAAGTGTCTGCCTTCTCGGGATTTATGGTTAAGGTTAGAATTCTGTCCATGTTCCCCAGGGCATTTCCTCAATAGATCAAGTAAAGATTTAGAAGGGCTACCATTGACTTTACTTCTTAGAACACAAGGACTAACTCGTTAATGACATTTGCCTGTGTAGGTCAGAAGATGTATATTGGTCCTTTGATCCTGTTTCCCGTTATCATGAATTACACTCACCTTGCTCTTAGAGGGTTGCCCGCTCCTGTTTCAATGATGCTACAGTGCTATCCAATTCTTCCATCATATGTAGATTTACTTATTCAGTGACTGTGGTTTTCGATGTTTGATCTGGTCTACAGGTAAAAATGAACTTTTCAAAAATGCTTGTGTTTACCCCTTGGATTTTATTGTGACCCATTGGTGACAGATGCATTTTATGGATCATCACAGAGTGTGTAAGCAGGCTTAAGTTTTTTTTAGATCGACTTTTTGTGCATGTATGTTTGGCATGCATGTATATAAATATGTGAAGAGTGTGTGTGTGTGTCTAATGCCTGTGGGCTTCAGAAGAGAGTATCATGTTTCTTGGAGCAGCAGTTATGGATGGTTAGGAGGCACTGTGTATGTGCTAGAAACTAAATCAAGCCCTCTGCAAGAACTAGTACTCTTAACCACTGAATCAATTCTCCAGCCTCTGGTACTAAGGTTTTAAATGACCACTATACTTTAATAGTATAATATCTTTCAGTCTCTGACCTTTTCTTTCAAGAGGAACACTAGACCTTTTCAACCTGCTCATAGTGAACACTCTTTTGATCTGTGTTTTAGCTAACGAAACAACCAAACTTTTAGAACTTTCTCTAATTCTGCAAGTTGAATAATCAATGCAGTATCTCTGCTTAATAGGCCCATAAGGGTGATGCTAATGAGATAGGAATGGGAGGAGGATATGCTCAAAATACAGTGCATATTGTATGGAAATAACCTGATACTGTCATCCCTCATACAGTAAGTAAATACAATGGAAACACTAACAGTAACCGGAGTGATTCAAATCTTCCTTCAAACACTCTCCTGTGCCTTTACTGATGAAAGATGAAAGACAGAAAACTGAGGCCTCATGGGAAGCATCTGGGTTTCCATTCTGGCTGAAAGAGTCAGGAAATTTCAGATGCCATAGATAAAGCAAAACTGTTCAGACACAATACATGTTTTCCTAAAAACAGCTCACATAAGAATGCTGAAGACAGGAATGCATCCTGCCAGATATGATCCAATGTCACTGTCCGGTTCTTTTATTCTCAAAAAATATAATTTCTCATGAGGAATATGTAGTCCTAAAATTATAAGTGTATAAGTTGTGCATGATGCACAGAATGATTAAGGCTGGTTTCTGCTCTTTGTATGAGTAGAAAAAAAAGACATATGTAAGTCTTCATTCATGCCATATGAAGAATGGCACCTAATAATAATTCATAGAAGTTCTGTAGCTAACAAGAAGCATTGTCTATGCATAGATAATCATGTCTCAGCGTTATTCCAATATAGTAGCATGCTGGACACAGACATCCTGCATACTTCATGGTCCAGCACCAAGTGCTTCAGTTGCTGTTCCTCATCAGAACAAGATAGCTCCCAGGGCACTTTCAAAGAAAGTTTCCAATCCCAATTGGTCTAGCATCTCAGACTGTCCCACACAGGACTCTAAGTCTGGAATTTATCAACATTTGGAAACTGGACCACCACTTCCTCAAATTTATTATGGCCCTTACAAAGGTACTATTTGTCCCAAATCAGCCAGAAGAAACCATAAGAGAATGATGCCCCATTTCCTTTAAGGGGAGTTGGGTATGTTTTTGGTTCTTTCTTGGGCTATAGAGGGCTATTATCAATGGGAGTTGGTTACAAGTTATTATTGGTCTTATCTAGACAGAAAACAAGGTTAGACTCAGTGATGTCTCTCTTTTCCTTTTCTCATGTTCTTAGGTTTGGAGATGGGGGTTGAAAAGAAAAAAGAGGGATTTAGAATATATAGGAAAGATAGAAAAAAGGGAGGATTACTGAATGAATTCAACTTAATGCCTCAGTTGTAACTTGAGTTTTCCTAGCACTTTCATTTAATTCTTAAGTGTAAGAAATTGTCATCATAAGTATATCTTAGCACTTTGTTTCAGGAAGAAAATTCTGTAACTCTTAAACATTGTTGTTAGACAATTAACATTGTCCAATGTTAGACAATGTTAACTTCGAAAACCTCAGGCTTGTAAATGGCCATTGCGCGCGCACACACACACACACACACACACACACACACACACACACACACACCTGTGAGATTCCAGCCTTCTTTAAGAAGCCCATTCACAAAATTTAATATGTCTTCTATCTCCTGAGCTCCTTACTCTCTTAATTCTCATGCCATGCTTAGTGTCCTTTGATATGCGCTATGTTTTCCTGTTTTTGATTTCATGGAATTTCTGCATGTGGAGCATGCTTGGCTTTGAATTCCTCTAGTTGTTTCTTATGCTCTTTCTTTGGCTCTTTTTGTTTGTTCTTTTTTTCTGTTCTGCTTTATTTGTTGTTGTTGTTCTTGGCTAAGTAATTTTATAATGGCTGTTTGTATCCTAATGTGTGTGTGTGTGTGTGTGTGTGTGTGTGTGTGTGTGTGTGTGCATGTATGAGAGAGAGGGGGGGATTTTGATGGGCAAAGAAATAGGGGAGAATCTGGAAGGAATTGAGGGAAGCAAAACTAAAATCAAAATATACTCTGTGAAAAATATCTATTTTCACTAAGAGTTGCCTTATTGTAATTTGTCTTTTTATTTCTCCCTCACTCCCTCTGCTTTGTACTTGCTCCTCTACAGTTAAGTCATGAATCTTGGTTCAGGTTCAGAAGAAGTCCTTCGAAGGGAGTGTGAGTCCTCAGGCTGCTGCTAGAGGCAGTCAGAGCTGTGCCTCCATTACTTTCATTACTACTACTCTCTATTTTCCCACATATTCCTTGGACTCTGCTTGACCTTTCAGGTTCAACAAGGAGTTGAACCTCATGAGAAGATTACAATCCAATAGGTACAGAAGTTTATTCTGAGGAGGATAAAACCTATCATCCAGGTGGGGTCCTTACAGTTTGCCTAGGAAATGAATTAATCCTTTCATAAAGCACTGTAAATGCTAAGCTCCTGTGAGTGCACAGGCCACATTTGCTAACTCTGTCTAGAAGAAGGGGGAGTTGCTTCTGTTGAGAAAAGGAGTTCACATCTGTTTCAGCTGTTGAGACAACTCCTACTGGGACTGGTGAGACTTGTCTACTTAGAAAAACAATTCAGAGACTAAGGGGGAACCCCAGCACCCTAACTTCAGGAGGGTCTTTCTAAAATTCTCCATCTCTGTTCTCCACCAGTTCAACAGTCCATATGCTATGGGCCAGGGAGTCCAACCTAGACTACACCTAAGTTTTCTGTTTGATTTCTGTAAGTTACTGCCCTGAGCTCTCTTCTTTGGTTAGAAACTGTTAATGATGAACAACTCTGGTTCTGAGTTCTCAAAGCACTGACATTCTCTTTCTTTTTCAGCACATTGTGCAGCAACCGAAATAACCAGCGTAAGTCATCCTACTCCTGGGTTTTCCCCAGAGTTGCTTAATTATTTACTTCTTGTAGTTTATTGGATAGGAAAATGCAAAGCATGTGTGTTGTACATTTTTCTAAGTGTCTTAAACTGCGGCTCATCAATGCTTGTTTATTTTATGTGGGAAGAATTGCAAATTTTGAGTCTAATTAATTGGGAACTATAATTACCAGGACAATTCAAGAAACCCCAAGTCCGATTCTGAAAACCAGACAAGGGGGGAGAACCAAAGACATATTTCAGGGACTGGCTCATGTGATTACAAAGGTTGAGGAGCTCCGTGACATGCTGTCTGTCTGTGAGCTAGAGAAGCAGAAAAATCCGTGATTAGCTTTCTGCTGAGTCCAGTGGACTGAGCAGCGGAATCTGATAGTGTAACCAAAGCTGAAGTGCTGGGAAGTGGTGGAGAAACTGATGTAACACTCTGTCCTGTAGTCTAAATTCCCAGAACCATGATTAGCGATGTTTGAGGGCCAGAGAAGATGGATTAGCTCAGAAGGGAACGTTCATTGTCTTTTAGCTCTACTCAGATGCTCAGTGGACTGGGTGATGTCCACTCACGTTAGTGGGGGCCGCCTTCTTTCCAAGGTGCATTGAGCCAAGTCTGAATCTTGAAGAAAACTTTTCAGACTCCAACAGAAATAGGGGTGTTTTTTTTCTTTGTTTTACCTTTCCAAAATAAAAATGTATCATTCCACAACTGTACATTTTTGAGATAGACATTGATAATCAAATACATATGTAGAAAGGCTAATAATCAAAACAAGACAGGTCAGTTAGCATTCCTTTCACATTAAACATTTACCATTTCTTTGTTTTGGAAATAGTAAAGTCTTCTTTGCATACAAAATATTTAAAGAGTACCATAGACTACAGTTACAGTTTCATGTTGCAGAGCATTAGAGTTGAGTAGTTTTATGTAATTGTATTTTGATACATGCTATTCAACTTCCATCTAGCCTGCTACACCCCCGCCCCCCCCCCTGCCGGCATGTTCTACCCGCTTGAGACCAGAACTCCACTCTACTTCTACAAAATCAAGTGTCTTAGCTTTAATATGGAAGGGATATATATCCATTTGCCTTTGTCATAAGTATGCAGTCAGAAACAGAGAGAAATACACTTATGCCATTCCACATACAATATCAGAATGTGTTAAACAACGATGAATTATGGTATGATATCCAATGGTTATGCAACAACAAGGTATGGTTCTTTTGTTTACAATAACTTGTCACATCATACTGATTTTCTTTATAGTTTGAAAAGGCAAACAAGGATTCACTTATTCCAATCTTAATTGCTAATACTGGCTGTCAGGTTATACATTTCACATCTCCCCTCCCCCTCCCCCTCCCCCCCCACCTTTCTCGTTACAGACTGTCTACCACAAGGTAAAGAGTCCATAGTACAGTTCAAGGAATTTTATATTGGTCAGATAGTCAAAATTAAAATCTAATAGAGATCAGGTATGGAGATTCCTCCGGAGCACCTTTTATTGTACAAGATTGTTTTAGCTATTCTGGGTTTTTTGTTTTTCCATATGAAAAGTTCAGAATTGAACTTTCAATGTCTTTAAAAAATTGTGTAGGTATTTTGATAGGGATTGCATTGAATCTGTAGATTGCTTTTGGTAAGGGGCATGTCCCACGAAAGCCTTTACTTACCAGGAAACTGGGACAGAGGGGAGGACATCCTATTGGGACTCTAGATGAGAGAAGCATGGGAGAATGGCAAAGTAGAAGGATCCAGAAGGTCCTAGAAACCTACAAGTAGAACATTATGATAGGCAGATTTGGGCCCAGGGGTCCTGCTCTAACTAAGGCACCAGCCAAGAACATTACAGGCCATAAACTTTAAACCCCTACCCAGATCTAGCCAAGGGTCAGAACATTCTCCACAGTAGAGTAGAGAGTGGGATATGACTTTCTCACATACTCTGGTGCCTCAACTTTGACCATGTCCCCTGGAGGGGGAGACCTGGTGGCATTCAGAGGAGGGACAGCAGGTTACCAACAGGAGACTTGATGCCCTATGAGCATATACAGGGGGAGGTAATCCCCCTCAGGAACAGTCATAGGGGAGGGGAATGGGAGGAAAATGGGAGGGAGGGAAGAGTGGGAGGATGCAAGGGATGGGATAACCATTGAGATGTAACAAGAATAAATTAATAAAAAAAGAAATAAAAGATAATCTAATAGAGAAGCAAAATGTAACAAAATCTGCAAGTGACATTCTCAAGGCACTCCTTCCAACCCTTGGGATTCAGCTGAACTGCAAGGCGTATAGTCATGGAGGATCTAAAGGCTAAATGAAATGGCAGGGCCCAGATTAATAAGTGGGCGGATGATGCACAGTTGAGTGTCTAACATATTATTAAATAGATATTTGAGTCTCAGTTTGAATGAGTTGCATCTCTAGTGGGAATTTAACTTAAAATGAAGGCCCTGGTACAGAGAGTCCTCTGTCCTTCTACTTCCATAACCCACACACTATGTGGTAAGATGAACATTTGTTGGGTTAGCTGCCACTGTACTATTAGTTTTCATTTTTTTTTTCATTATGGAAGAAAAAAATCTTCCTATTTATCCTTATATTTCCTTTTAGATATCCTAGTCTGCATTCTATTCTTATGATTCAAATATTCGCCGATTTGTTCTTATTCTCAGAAAATAGTAGAACAAAATAAAGAGAAAGAAAATATAGCAGTGTTCAATTATTCATTTCGGCATGCTAATGCCATTGTGTTGTCTTCACTAAAACCTTCATGAGTCATCAAAATATGTGTTAAATAGTCAAAAATTCAAAAAATGCATAAAATATTAATTCTTTTTCATATCAAGAATCCTACAGAGGAAGATAGTGTGTTGGTATATGTTTTCTCATATCTGCATTCAATCAGGAATAACAAGAAGATGCCCTTCATGATGTTTATAAAAGTCTGAATTAGAAGAGCACGTTAAAATCAAGTAAATACTTGAGCATCTTGAGTAACTTATTTACTCATTCATTTATTGATGCAATCATTGAACAATTACATGCAAATTAGAAGAGGAAAATACTTGGAGCTAAAAATGTGCAAGTTCTAAGAAAACTTTCATTCTAATAAGAATGGTTGAGACTGCACACAGGACTTTATGAGATAGGTGAGAGATACAGTGTCAGTGTTGCTGATTCACAAGGCTTACCCCCTGAGGCATGCCAATGTTGAATGTACAAGAGAACTGGAAGGAGATTTACTGTGAATATATATATATATATATATATATATATATATATTCTTGTTATATATATATAACAAGTTTGTAACAACATTAACAATGTGTGTTGCTGAATTCAAATAAAAGAAGGTAATGATCAACTGTACTATTTTCAGTCCATAAATAGAAAGAATAGGCTGACTACCTGAACTTTACTAATTGATAAAATAAAAATTATTTTTACATATTTTAGTTTTGTGGACAGAAAAGACTTATTAGTATTTTAGTAAGCTCAAGAGAAAATTAAGGAAGAAAGTGGTTATATATGCGTGTGTGAGTGTGTATGTATGTATTCATTCATATATTAAAATGCAGTTCATTTTATTCTTGTCAGTATGTATGTGTGTGTGCACACATGTGCATGTGTATGCATCTGTGTATGTGTGTGCCATGTTGTGGAGGTGGAGGCCAAGAAAACAGCTTTCAGGAATGAGTGATCTCTTTTCACCATTGTATATGAAGATCAAACTGTGTTCATCACACTTGTATTAAAAACAGCATCACCTACTGAATCATATCATTGGCCCATGATCCATCTTATTTAAAAAGTTGCTTTCTAAGATAATTAACAAACATATGAAGGAGTAGTTGAAGGTATATATAAGCCTAACGTTGTTTTAAATCAATTTTGTGTGTATGTGTGTGTGTGTGTGTGTGTGTGTGTGTGTGTGTGTGTGTGTGTCTTCAGGATGGAGAATGTTCTATATGTTTGATCTATTGTAGAAGGAGTAATTATAATTTAGAAGAGTAAAGTTCATTGATAAATGAAAATGATCCTGGCCCAGGAATCATGAAATCTTTATAATAATGCCAGAGGTGGGCATGGATAAAAGGGAAGACCACTGGACATTTGGAAACTTCCAGGAAGAGAACACATCAGAAGCCATGGTAGGCCAGAGTTCTCATTTACTGTTATTGAAACATAAAGAGCTATGCAAAGACTTTAACACTTAGAGGATGTTAATATCTTATTTTACAGTATATAAATAGAAATTCATAAACAGGTCATGATTAAAATGAGAAGACAGATACTTTTCAAAGAAAATTCAGTAAATGAAAAAGTAGTTATATATTGATGTATTCTCTCTCTCTCTCTCTCTCTCTCTCTCTCTCTCTCTCTCTCTCTCTCTCTCTCTCTCTGGTAGTTTATCAGAAAATCAGAAGCACTGCTGAGTAAAACTGGGCTAATGTCATTAGAATTATTATCTTTCTTGATAAAGACTCTCACTGTTAGCTCTGGTTGACTTTGACCTCAATATCCTTAAATAAATAGAAACAAAATTACTAATTATGAATTAAGTAATTCTATGAAAAATTGCGAGGGTAGGACTAGGATGAGTAGGAAGGAGGGAGGGAGAGAGAGGGGGAGAGAGAGAACATATAAATAAGAATGTATAGCTCTTCCACTTCTTTTTGTCTCATGTTTTCCATTGCATTTCCAAACTAGAATACTGTTCCTCTTAGTGTATCCAGAATCCTAAGAGATCTCTTTCTGTGGTGATAGATTCAGCCCTGTGTCACGGACTGCAATCAATGTGTAATATCCTTATGTATCTGATTTTGAAATCTCAAAGTCTAAGATAATTTATGAAATCGATATTTTCATCAGTGGAATAGGTCTATGGTACACAAACCTGCACTTTAGGTACTATAAAGCTTGTGTTTTTCACCCTGTAGATTTCACTTGTACCTTTGGTACATGAAAATAGGTCAGGTGCACTGCGCACTTCTACACTTCCCTTTGAAGTCCATCGTCTATAATTTATCCTGACGTCTCTGATCTAAGACATCTCCTCGTAGGAAGAGGTTTTCAGTTTAGCTTGATATACAGCCTTGAGAAGCACTGTACATATTTCAGAGTGACTCCTGTCCCAGAATAAATAAATAAACACGAGGTGATGATTGCTCTCTTATTTTAGATTTCCTGTGTTTTGGGCTTCTTGGCTTGAAATTTTAACACAAAATTAGTCAGTTTTTCACTTATACTTACATATAAATAACTAAATAATAAATGAACTAATCTTTGTTTGATCCCTGCTGATTCTGTCTTTCATGCATTTATAGATTTCATGTTGACAGTTGTTAAGAACACATCTACAACTTTTTCATTATAAAATACAATCTTTACCATTAGTGATATTTGAGATTTAATTGGACAGTTCTGAAATTTCTAATTATTTTTATATAAATGTCTATGTCTCCTTTAATTCTGCCATTTATAGATTTAAAGTAAAACTGATTTTAAAGTATTTGAAGGAATTGATTTGTCATTATTGAGCATTGTCCTGAAGTCTTATTAGGCAACTATTCTAAGATGGCTCTGAGTGTTCTAGAAATACATTACCAGTTCAGTACTGTAACTGCTGCTTACATAATACAAGAGGAACGCTATAAGCACGTCCATGTAATTACTTACACTACTGCTGTACAGTATTCTGTGTGAGAACACCAGAAACTAAGAATGAGATAATAACATTTATTATTTATTTATTGTCTGTTTTCCTTGCTTCAGTAGTTTTGTGACTGCTAGGAAAGAACTCTACAAGACACTTATAACTCAGCCTTCAAGTGAGACTTTTTATCATGTTTATAGTTGTATGAACATATGCCACATATGAGCAGGTAGCAGCCAACAAAGGTGTTGGAGTTGGACTTACAGGCAGTTAGGAGCTGCCTGATCTGAGTGCTGAACTCTGGTTATCAAAAAAAGCAGAAAGAGCTTTTTAAATTTTTTTATTAATTTATTCATATTACATCTCAATTGTTATCCCCTCCCTTGTTCATTCAAATGCTGATTTCTCTACCCCACTATCTATCTGGTTTCAATCTGAACATGGCTTTGTGATGTACATTCTAAATATCTCCTTTCTTACGTTTGTGAAAATATGACCATCATTTGTTCTCATTATTGCCAAAAAACAACAACAACAAAAACCAACCAAACAACCAAACAAAAAACAAAAAAGCAGTCAGTGATAAGCAATATAGAAAATAGGATGGGACTCTGGATCCAGTGAAGGGAGGAGAAGGAGGAGAGGAAAGAGGAGACAGAGCCACAGGGACAGGTCCAGAAAGTATTGGAAGAAATGAACCAGGCCAAGGAGACAATGAAAAAGCAAGTATAATGCAGTAAATCTGAGTGAGAGGAAGCTGTGCTATCTGCGAGGTTTAGGATATAGTAATATTACTCACCATTGTGCTCTAGGCTAATTAAATAAATCCTCATCTCTCTGTCTGGTTATTTGGATAAATAGATGGTTAAAGAGTAACCACTACATTATCGATAGTATGAATTGATATTGATTATTAATATTCATTCTACAGTGGTATGTGTTTCATGCAAGCTGAATTTTAACATTGGAGGTATGTTATTATGATGCAATTTATAGCTGTTAAGGTACAAGCTTGTTGCACACAGTGTCACAATCTACAGAAAAGTATTGGCCAACATAATTATGGGACATCTTTTGATTTTTGAAAATAGTCACTCCTCTACTAGGTGGCATTTGTGTAACATAAAAATTTCAAAGGAAGATTCACATCTAAAATGCATGAATATGACTACTGCTATCAGCAGTTTGCAAGAACTGTATTATTAAATCATCTGGGAAACACAGCATGCTAATGGTTACTTATCATGAGTGAACCTCATCTCTCATATCAGTAATGAGAGATGTGAGATATAATTTACAGCACCTGTTAAATGAATTATCAATAGGAATGACCAAATGAAAGAAATTTGGCTACAGAATATAAGGAGAGGAGTAATTTAAGTGTGTGAAGGGTTTGTATCTTTCACAAAACTTTCCTTTTCCAAATGATGTTTTTCATCATGTTTCCCATTTGACATTGTTCATGTCCCATATATCTTAAAGGTCACCAATGCCATGACATAAAATCATTATTTTTTTTCTTTTGAATAGGAAATTTGAAATACAGATTTCCTATTTGTTTAACTGATTTATTCATTTGCCAAGTAGCTGCTTTCTTCTCATTTTCTTGAATGGCGTGATTGATTCTGAGGAACCTTGGGATCTAAGATTCCTTTTTACTTTTTTGCTCTTCAATCACACAAAGAAATTCTCAAATTTGATTAGTTCACACATTCTAGCTTGCAGTTAAAACAAAATCATGAGAAATAAAGAACACAAAAACATCTGTTTGTTTTAACAGTTGTCTTTGCCAATTACAACCTTGTTAAAAAGAGACTTTAGGGCCAAAAACTAGAGTGTATGATTGGAATGCATTGAAAATATCTTAGTCTGGAAATCAGAAAATCAATAAGTGAGTGCTTACTACAAGATCTATTTTCATGACACCTTTAGAAAACATGGCATAATGTATATGTTAGGCTAAATAATAATAATAAATATTCCCTCACTTCCCTTCTCCCTTCCTCTCTCTCCCAGATCAACTTCACCTCTGTTTCTCTTCAGAATGGAGCAAAGGAATCATGCTTCTAAAAGGCAACAAAAAACATGACAAAAAATACAAATACTAAAACAAAATAGGCCCTTATATTGAGATGGTACAAGAAAACCCAATAAGAGGAAAAGAGTCCTAAGACCAGGCAAAAGATTTAGTGACATACCTGCTCCCACAGTTAGGTGTCCCACAAAAACACCATAACATACAAGTAACTTAATTCTTAGAATGTAAAAAAGTAAAATATTTAGGTAGCCTGTTAGAGTTCCCAAGAGATACCGTTTTTATAATGTAAGTCACTATGTCCTAACGTTTCCTGCCAGGTAACATAGTTTAATCTCTAACTAATTTAGAGGGAATAATTTTTAGAGATTTTATATTCCAGTATTAATTTTAGTATTCTATCTCTAGAATAGGAAATGAGTAACTTCAGGCACAATTTAAAAAATATAAAACAATAGGAAGATACAAATATGTAATACAAACAAAAATAGAGCTAATAATTTTATTATTTATCTCTGTAGTTTGATTTTATATTATTATGTATAATTATTAATGTGTTTCTTTGCATGCCAATACATGTCTGAATGTTTCTATTGACAGAAGGAATGACAAACAAATCCTTATTTCTTATTTAATGTGGAACAAAGACTTGCTATAATTTAATATGGAAAATATTTTATTTTCCTCTTCCTTCATTTGTTTCAATTTTTCTTGCATCTATGCTTTGTGTCCATATATACATTATACATATTATGGATAAATTCTGTGTATATATAGAATTTAAAAAACAAAGTTTTTATAGTTATTTAAAGGTAGAGTCATATTTATGAATGTCTAGTACAGAAGTGGTGAAAATTGCAGTTGGGGAGATTATTTACTCAGAAGAGTACTTTCCCTGCAAACTTAAGGACTTGGGTTCAGCATCTGTGGACAACCAAAGCTAATTGGTATGCTCTTCCCTGGGGATGATTGTTTCTCTGGCTTTCAGCATCTCTTAGTTGTCTGTGGTCCTTTGTGTTGAGTTGAGATTTCCTGATTTTTTTTCCCAGTCCATGTTAGCATGCCCCTAGTGTTTTTCCTTGTTCAGTTCATGGTTAGGTAGAAAACACAGGCCAAGAATTTGAAAGACCAAGGAGCATCTTCACACATCCCAATGTGTTTCATCTCAACTGCCTTGAATGCCTCTCTTCATGGTGCACAGATAATTCCTTGACCTCTTTAGGTGTTCTGAGTGAAAGAGGCAGCCCCCTCTAAACACTCCTAAAGGTTAAATCCTAACATCTGTAAGTGATATAAAACACATAATCACTGTCTTTCTGGCTCGGTGTAACCTCAATCAGACTGACTGCTTCTATAGTCGCCTTCAGATATTTGCCTTAGTTAGGAATTCACTGCTGTGAAGAAATACGATGACCACGGCAATTCTTATAAAGGAAAATATTTAATTCAAGCCGGCTTACAGTTTTTGATATTCGGTCCGTTATCATCATGGCAGCGGGCAGGCCCACATGGTGCTGCAGAGGGAGCTGAGAGTTCAACTTCTTGTTCTGAAGGCAGCAGAAGGAAACTTTGCCACACTGGGCTTAGCTGGAGCATAGGAGACCTGAAAGCCTGAACCCACAGTGACACACTTCCTCCACCAAGGCCACATGCACTCTAATAAAGCCACACCTCCTATTAGTGCCACTCCCTATGGGTCAAGCATTCAAACACGTGAGTTTATGGGAGCCATATTCCACTTTTGGCCCCATAAGCTTGTAGCTCTAACATAATACAAAATGCACTTCTTCTAACTCCAAAAGTCAACAGTCTATCAGAGGCTTTAGAATGGTACAAAATTCAAAATCTTCTCTGAGATTCATGCAATCAATCAAAATGTAAATTAATTATAAAGTCAAAATAAAAAAAAAAAAAGCAGATCACACATTTCCAACATACCATGGCACAGGGTATACATTACTGTTCTAAAAGTGATCATGATGAAATGCTGGACTGTACAGGACCAAAAGCCAGATGCACAAACTCCAAACACTGCATCTCCATTAGCTTTGTTGACTTCTTTCTAATGGCTGGTTCTACTCTCTGTTAGCACCTTTTTTTTTTTTGGCATCTATTCCAGGACTCCGGCATTCCTTTCCTCTTGCGGTCTCCAAGGCAATTCAGACTTTATCTTAATTGGGGCAGAAGAAAGACACTGAGGCCAGGTCTGTGGCCGAACTGTTCCTGCATGAAGACCCAGAGTGGCCATCGTGTGAACCTCTGAAGGTAGAGTAGCACTGTTAGGTGTGACCTTGTTGATGTAGGTGTGCCTCTGTTGGAGGAGGTGTGTCACTAGGGGGTGGGCTGCGAGGTATCAGAAGTTCAAGCCAGTTCACTTCCAGCTACCTACTGATTTGGATGTAAAACTCTCAGCTCCGTCTCCAGTACCAAGTAAGCCTGCACACTGCCGGTTCCCGCCATCATAATAATGGGCTAAAACTCTGGAACTGTAAGCCAGCCTGAGTTAAATGTTTTCGTTTATAAGAGTTGCTGTGTTCGTGGTATCTCTTCCATAACTAAGACAGATTTTTTTTTTCAAATCTTCTACATCATTCTGATTTTGTCAAAGCTCAATATTATTTTTTTTCTCAAGCTCATTTAAAAAGTAATTCATTATGCCCAGGAGTGGTAGAGCTGAATCTAGGTAGCACTATTCCCAATTTTCTGAGAAAGTGCCAGACTAATTTCCAAAGTGGTTGTACAAGTTTGCACCCCCACCAGCAATGGAAGAGTGTTCCCATTTCTCCACATACTCACCAACAGGTGCTGTCATTTGAGTTTTTTATTTTATCCATTTTGATGGGTGTAAGATGAAATCACATATTGTTTTTGGTTTGCACTTCCCTGGTGACTAAGGACGTTGAACATTTCTTTAAGTGTCTCTTAGCAATTATGTAGTCCTCTGTTAAGAGTTCTCTAATTAGCTCTGAACCCCATTTCTTAATTGGTTATTTGGTTTGATAGAGTTTAATTTTTTTCAGTTATTTATATATTTGGGATATTAGCCCTTTGTCAGATGTAGGTTTGACGAAGATCTTCTCCCAGTCTTTAGGCTGTCATTTGCAGGTAAAAGAATGGAACTAGAAATGATCATCCTGAGTGAGATAACCCAGACCCAGAAAGACACGCAATGTATATACTCACTTATGAGTGGATATTAGCCCAACATAGATCTCCTCTGAGAGACTCCACTCAGTGGGGGATCAGGACAGATGCTGGGACTCCCTGCTGGATGCCAGGTGAGTGTGGCATGGAAGAATGGGGGTATAGAAGGACCCAGAGAGTCCAAGAGCTCCACAATAAGACCATCAAGACTGGCAGATCTGCGCCCGGGGAGGCCTGAACGAACTGCTGTACCAACTAAGTACAATGCACGCAGTAAACCTAGACCCCCTGTTCAGATCTAGCCAGTGGACAGCTCATTCTCCATGGTTGTGGGGAGAGCAGGGACTGCCTCTGACATGAACTCTGGTGCCCCTAATGTGATCACTTCCCCTTGGTGTAGAGGTCTAGCAGCACTGAGAGGAAGGGGAAACAGGCTATGTGGATGAGACCTGATAGACTGTAGTCATATGGTAGGAGAGGAGGCCCCTTTGTCAGAGGTCTAGGCAAGGGGAATAGGACAAGGGAGGGAGGAGAACGAGAAGAAGATACAAGTGAGGGCGTAACAATCAGGATGTAATCTGAATAAATTATTTTAAAAATGTTATTCATTAACTACATTTTATAATAGAAAACTTCAGCTGTATGATTTCCTGTCTCATAAGATCTTCTATCCATTTTTGCCAGTGATATGTCATTTGGGGGCATGTAAAGAAACACAAAGTCTATGTGTCCAAAACTGAGTTAATTTCCCATTTGTCACCCCTCCCACAGATTCATACATGAATCACTGTCTTTTTTTTTTCTCTTCAAATCTTTGTTCCGAGCTAATGAAAATGTTTAGGATGCAGTTCATTGATCAGTGGTATGACTGTAGACTGAACTCATTCACCAGTACTCTACAGAGATTTAATTAAATACGTTGAGGAAGCCAATACAACAAATTCATATTTATCAATGTACTGATCTGAATTTTTAAATATTACTTTCAAATGTATGCAAACTTACTTATTGTTACTTGCAGTGGCAAGATAATTGAAAACAAATGTCTATCAAGTGTGAAATTTTCAAATAAAATATAATAACTTTTCCTACATATGAATAATGTATAAAGGAATGAAAACACACACTATAGAGTAAAAGCAGGAGGCTGAAATACGGGAACTGGTTTTGTAATAGTACTTCAATGTATTGAGTGTCATGTATCTCCCTCATTTTAACTACGGAGCTTCTTAAAAGCTAGTAACCTTAAAAGTGATTATATTGATTCTAGATACAGGGCTTTTTTTCATAGTACAATTATATTTCTCAGTGTTTGTGTTTCTTTCATGCAAATTTGTACAAATATTTTACACTATTGTCTGATTTTGTCCAAGCAAAATGCTTACTCAGCATTTTCAAAATTCCATTTTTAAGTTTTGCAATAACTAAAATTTATTAAAACTAGAAATCAATAAATCTTTCATCATTTACCTTTTCATGGATGATTTAAATCACATGGTGTTTTGAGGTACTAAAGGAATTTGAAAAAAATAACATGCTTAATAACTCACTTAAAATTTATCTAAGCTGAGCTTCTGGATTTAGAAGCCATGGAATGAGTCAATCAACAAGGAAGCTTTCAATCAGTACAGCCAGAAAACAAGAGCAAAGGCCATGAACATGACTCCATAAATGGTCTAAAGTGTGAGGGTGGGCTCCAAAAGGGTGTTCACAAAGTAAGTTAGGCTGTTTTAGAGAAATGTGAATTCCTCCCATCAAAACATAATTAGCGCCTGACGAACAGAGAGAACAAAGCCTGCACTGGGATTACAAATGGTTCTGAGCCACCGTGTGAGTGCTGGAAACAGAATCCCAGTCCTCTGTAAGTGGAACAACTGCTCTTAATCACTGAAGGAAGCAGTGTAAGTGTTTGCTAAGTAAAAAAACAAGATAGATGGCTAAAACCTCAGAGGTTTAGAAAGACAAAAAAAGATTCAAATATATTTACAATAAAATAGTGGAATGGATTTTAGAGAAAATGTGTATTTTATATGGGTGAAATAAGAAACATGTTTACAAGCTGGGCATGGTGCCACACACTTTTAATCCCAGCACTCAGGAGGCAGAGGCAGATTGCTGTGAGTTCGAGGCCAGCCTGTTCTACAAAGCAAGTCCAGGACAGCCAAGGCTACATAGAGAAACCCTATCTCAAAAACACACACAATAACAACAACAAAAAACAAACAAAAAATGTCATTACAGGAGAATATTTTCAGCATCAAAGCATTATTTTTGTATTATGTTCATTATATCTTAGCAGCATTAATGCATAGAATCACACTTATTTTTTGCTAATTATAAAAGATACTTTCAACTTACATATTTGAAAACATTTCCCAAATAGTTACATATTATAATAAAGAATGGCAGATGTTTTTTTTTTTTTTGGCAGATGTGTTTTTTAAAGAAACATGGTTCAATGACTTAAATTTTCTCTATATTTGTGATGACATAAATCTTTTACCGATTTTTAAGTGGATGCTTTCAATTTTGATGATGTCACTTACTCTTAAAGTAAATATTTGTACGTTTTGGATCATTTACTTGGGAATGCAGATAACAACATATCATATTTCTCAAAGCGCTCAGCCTAGAGTGAAAGGTTGTTGATATAGTTATGGAATGCCCGTTGTTCTAAGTTTGTTACTTTGAACTCTCCTCCACAGTGTGGAGATGACTACTTTGTATAATTAGTTAAGCTTCAATGATGGCCTAAGGTTAGAGTGATGTCTTATTAGAGTGATGTTTTATAAAAAAATAAACTTCTGAATGTTTTGGGGCACCCTCCCTCATCCTACACCTAACACACATTCATCTACAGGTGAACGTAGAGGTTATAAACATAAGCCATCTACCTGCAAGCCAAAGAAAGATACCTCAGATAAACAAGAGTGGCTTGAAGCATGTTCTTGGACTTTAAGGCCCTAGACTGGGAACAGTAAGCATCTTTTGTTGAATCCAGTGTATCTTGGAAGGGTGTCTCTAGTAGATTAGTGGGATAATCCAAAGATAAAACATCCAATTGTCCTCACTTAGTCAAGTATTCATTGTCTGTCTACTTTGATCTAACTATATTCTACTGAGATAGTTCCATGACAATAGGGACAGACAAAATCCAGACTATGTCAAGTACAGATAGATACAGGGCAGGGAGGAGTAATGGAAATTATCTTTTATGCACTGGTTTTCTATAAACTGTTTACTTTGTTTTTTCTCAAACTTCCTATAGGCTTATGAGCTTAAATAGTCTACAGTATTACGACACCAAATTCATAAAATGGTGAAAAGTTCTGGAATGAAATTATTGGAGTGAACTGAGGTATAGGAGACTCATGGAAAATTAACTGCAAAGAAGATTCACAAATTAGAGCTCAACCAAGGTTACATGGTAGAAGAGAAGACAATAAATAGAAGACAGATAGATAGATAGATAGGTAGATAGATGAATATATAGGTAGATAATTGAAGTTAGATGACAGACAGACAAATAAATAGATAGATGATAGATATATAGATGGATAGATGATGATGATGATGGTAGGTAGGTAGGTAGATAATAGATAATAGGTAGATAGACGATAGATATTTGATAGAAAATGGTAGGTGATAGATAACTTCATTAATTTAAATTCAACTATAAATGCTATTTGTTGAACATTTGTGATTTATTGTGCTGTTATGTGGTGTTAAAATATGTTAGCACTAATATAAACATGGGAGGAATAAAACATTACTAATTTCTTAGGAAATATGTTTTATATGACAAATTATTAAAATTCTATATAAGACATACTGAAAACAGGTTTTTAAAAAATAGTTCATGGTCTTGCTTCTTTGTGCGTGTCATGCACTTCACAGTGAATTTTACAATTCCTTGGAAAAATACCACTCCTCCTAAGATTATTTTGGTGACAATAAAGAATATGGTCAATCTCTGATTTTTGCATTTCTGTTATATATGAAGGCTTGGAAAGTGAGATTCTTTATGTATTTATTTGTTTGCTTTCTTGCTTATTTACTTTTTTTTGTTTGTTTATTTGAGTATGGGCTTTTGTAATCCAGGCTAGCATTTAACTGGCTGTTTATCAAAGTTGATTGTCAATGATTCATTTTCATGTGTCTTCTCCCCAAGTTCAGGAATGAATGCTACAAAACCTCGACGAGAATGCTGACTTTCTTCTGATGTATTTGATGCATTATTGGCAGCCGTCTTCCTTCGAATGCTCACAGTGGACACTCAGTGTCATAAGATGCGTGTGCACTTTCAATGACATTTTCTTACATTGTAGGTACTCTGGCATGCTTCTCTCACTTAGGCATTATCTTGTCTTCAAAATCCATCATAATTATTTGACAAGATGGGTTAACTCCTTGCAACACCAAGTTACCTCAAAGATGATGAGAATCAATGGACCTTCTTATAAAGATGGCTTAAATGTGGCAAACAAGCCACTGGGGAAAATGTCCTCACTTCTGCCACAGACAGAATTCTGCCTAAAAATTGGCAAGCTTGGATACAGGCAGAGTGGACAGCCTAACTGCCAAGACAGGGTAAGCAATCCTCAGTAGTTCTTCCTCACAAATATGTCTGTCAGCTAGCTATATTGGGCCAGAAGGCTGAAGATGATGCCTCAACTTTCTAAAAAGTAAAGGTTAGCAGCTTCCAAAATGAAAAAAAAAAAAAACAGAGACAGTTTTTTCATTTTGGAAGCTGCTAACCTTTACTCCCAGTGTACTCAGGAAATTAATTTTTATTCCTTCTCAAATCTCTGATGAGGTTGAAGACAAGATAGTTTAGTTTTACAATTAAGCTTAGTTGTTGAGGGGTTAAGATATTTTTAGGTCTAGATAGATGTTTTAAGTTGATAGAGATGAGATATGATAGATAATGGTTTACATTAAGAATTTTAGACTCACCAAGACAGGAAAGATGTTTTCTTCAAGACTGCCAAATTTAAATAGCCAAAGCATTATGAATGTAACATTTTTATAATTTTTGATTGTTTTGTGGTTCTTCTTGGTGTATGTAGTTTATTGTATTTATGTGTAATAATATAAATGTATATGTAAAAAGAAAATAATAATGAAAAATTTTAATTCATCATAAAAACTCATACATATGCAGAAAAAACTCAGTGCAAAAGATGTGAGTTTCTCATAAACATATTTACCATATTCTAGCCTTTGGAGGAGCAAAGTTGATGCTAAAATTATCTGAAATTTTTGACTTAAACAGTCACTATCATCTGCACCTATGCAAATGTGTCCTGTACCTGTGAGAGTCCTACAGATGCCCATCAAGGTAGGCATCAGCACACTTTCTTCTTGCTCCAAAGCTCACCACATTTGCCTAAAATGACTTATTGCTAAAACATTAATTTGATAACTTATGTGCTTAACAATGAAGTGGGGACCTAGAGCAAGAGTTCAGTAAAGACTCTAGTTTACAAAATAAACAGATTTATTTAAAAAGAAAAAAACAAAATTACCACTGTGCTCTAGATTTGATACTCCACATATATACTTGCTATTTAATATATTACGTGAGTCATAGGGTATGGTGTTGTGGAGCTCAAACTTTAAGTAAATATAAAGATGAAAAACAATCTTGCATTCAGAAGTGTTTTCCTTCTGTAAAGGTATAATCCCAGATTGGTTGTTAATATAAATATAATATTGAAGATCAGTTTTGTGTAGCCAGATAAACCTTAGATTGTAATGTTCATTATGCTAGCTTACAATGCAACCTCCCTAATCTGGGGGTCTTAAAAATTGCCTTTATGACCAAGTCTCTTCACTTATTATATGGCTCATATTGGGATATGTGGTAATACATATTCCAGAGCACATGACACTTTCCCCTCATTTTCCTCTTATTTCAGCTGATGCAAAGTTTTGTGCATTCAGTGGAGACTTTAACAAAAGCTATTACATTTCACGGTGAGGTGATTTATTTAGAATTTAATGTGGCAGAATAACCTGTTGAAAAATTAACTCTGTAGTCCTTTTATCATAGAAATGTATGTTGTTTTCTTTTACCCTCTGTATGCACTTGGATAGTTTTAATTTTGTGTCCTTGAACACTAGGGTCTCCCTTTTTATTTACTAATTAATATCTCAGGGGAAAGAATTTTTGAAGTGTTTCAGGTAACATAGTTATTGGCAATTGTTATAGGAAAACAACTAACATCAAAAAGTAAAGTTGCTTTACTCATTATAATACTGTGTATTTTCTTAATTATCTGAGACAATGAGAATTTGGAACATCTTGCTTTTATACTAAAAGGCATTGTGGTTCTTTTAAAAACATTTGAAATTATTAAATCTCCCCCACAACTGGATGATTCTGGTGAATACAACATTTCTAGACATTCACATTTTTGTATTATTGTTGGCACAGACTGAGGGTTTCTGTAGATAGTGCCTTTGGAAGATGTCAGAAGGATAACACAGGATTTTATTTTAGTTTCAATGTAATCACAGGAATATTTCTGTACAGTTCGAAATGGAAGCCATGAGCCTAATGTGGTTATGTTCCTGTACAACTGAGTTTAAACTTTCATATAATTCCCCCTATACTGAAGGCAACAGTTTTATAGGAAAGCATGTTTTATTTTATGAAGTGCTACTGCAGTAAAAACACATAGAAATAAAGAAATACACATTTTCAAGGCAATTAAATGGAGATGGGAGTCTTTGTTTTGATTTATAAGCCTATATGAGCAAATCAAAGACAGAAGATGGCAGGGCTGGGCTCAACATGAAGAGCTGAAAGAACAGATTGGTTTCTTAGAAAATTAAACATACTGGTCCAAAATGTCCCGAAGCTCAGAGGGTAAACAGAGTCAGTAGACATTATAACATGTGGATGTTTAATGGCTCTTAAAGGCTCAACGTTAGTACTCACACAAATTTTATAAAATACTGTGAAGTGGTTTGCATTCTTAGAGCTGAAAATTCATAAGATGCAAGTCCGTGAGATGTGAGGCTCCGTATTGCCTGTGACGTGTGTTCTCTCCTTGAGTTGTCTATGAAAAGCCTTGCTACACAAATTAAACAAACAGAAAACATAGGAAAATGAAGCAGTGTTTCTCGAGCTAAGAGTAATATCCAGAACTTGGTAATTTTGGAGACTATAATTGTGTTGCACTTCAACATCGCAAACTTAATAAAGTATTTATGTGAATAATGAAACTTAATATAGCCAGTAGCTTATTCTTTGTCCTTGAGGACATTATAAAAAGTTAAATTGAAATGAAATGTCTTAATTTCTATGTCTCTTACAGACAGTTAAACATTTTAAGATGAAGTTTTCTTGACAGTTTTACTTCATATTTAAATTATTTCCAATGAGATAGGTTTAGGATTTATCAAGAAGTCAGAATGGTATCTTTAGAACTTTGGAAATAAATATTATACTCATGAATTATTCCTCTACTTACTGTTTTATATTAACACCAATTTAAGTTAATAAAGTTTTAGCCATGAGCTTTGAAAGTTTACTAAAGGATATAATTATATGCTAAATATTTTGTGAGGCCTTAATGCTTATTTAATTATTCCATTTGGAAAAGGACCATTCACCATAGGACTAATGTCTACTTCTTCTGCATGTGTTATTTGTCTCAAAATAATTAAATAAGAGTTATTCAGTGTACTCACTTACAATATAGTTCATTAATTTATTTACCCTTATATTCTAGTAGTGTTTCCTGTATTTTGCCTACATAGTGGTATCATTTGTGTGTATCGTGTATGTTTTTTTAAGACAAATAACTAATTTGGAAAGTCAGTGAAGAAAATTGATAGTAGTTCACTTTTTATTTGTATCATGCAATTCACAAAATAAAACTAAACATTGATGGAAAGATGGGAAAAAAGGAACTAGAGGTAAAGTCATTTAATCATTAGACATAGATAATAAGTAAATCCAGTTTTATATTAAATAGCATATATTGATCATCATCATCAATAAGATCATAAATAAGCCTGCCTAGAGTGATGTTCTGAAAAAAAATCACTGCTTTTCTTGTTTCTTTTGAGTAATCAAAGAATTCTGTGAGCCAGTTTACATCAGTTATCCGCTTTATCTAAAGAATTCTAAATTGATAAAATAATAAAAAGATAGAAACCTTTAAATGGGTTTGTATATATATATATATAACTTAAGTATATACAATATCATTTTTTTTATTTTTAAATTTTATTTTATTAATTTATTCTTATTAAATCTCAATGGTTATCCCATCCCTTGTATCCTCCCATTTTCCCCTTACTCCCCTCCCCTATGACTGTGCCCGAGGTGGACCTCCTCCCCCTGTATATGCTCATAGGGTATCAAGTCTCTTCTTGGTAGCCTGCTATCCTTCCTCTGAGTGACACCAGGTCTCCCCATTCAGGGGACGTGGTCAAATATGCGGCATCAGAGTACATGTGAAAGTCAGACCCCACTCTCCACTCAACTGTCCTGTCCTGTCCATTGGCTAGATCTAGGTAGGGGTTTGAAGTTTATGGCCTGTATTGTACTTGGCTGGTGCCATAGTTTGAGCGGGACCCTTGGGCCCAAATCTGCCTATCACAATGTTCTTCTTGTAGGTTTCTAGGATCCTCTGGATCCTTCTACTTTGCTATTCTCCCAAGCAATAAGAACACAACAGATACCAATGAATGTTCACACAGGGCATTGTCCTTTTCATCCAGTCATTCCTAAACATCCTCCTTCTCCAAAGAATGTATTTAAAGTGTATGAATCAGAAAGTTCAAAAGATTGAGCTACACATACATATATACATGTATATGTATATTAGATACATGTAGTTGCTAATTACATAAATGTGTGTACATACACCTACACATATATGTTTAGTTGCTAAATGCATGATAAACTGCTAATTGCACAATAATGTTAAACAGCCTTACTGAATTCCTTTGACATTTTATGTACCTGTTGTTTTCTTTTTTAATGTGGTAACTGATTTCTATTTTATTTCATTTTCATCAGTGGCTGGTGCTTGGTTCTCTTCTGAGTTTCTCCCAGAGGGAGTTTTCTGGTTTTGCTTTATTGTATTCCTGTATTTAATTAAAAATTTTTATTATGTTTATTTTAACATATACATTTATATTATTACACATGAGTAAAAATAAGCTACATACAGCAGGAAGAACCCCAAGACAATCAGGAATTATATACTTGTTACATTCATAGTGATTTTGCTATGTGTATTTGGCAAACTTGAAGTGAACATCTTTCCTATCTTGTTGACTCTAAATTTCTGAATGGAGATTAGTGTCTGTCATATCTCATCTCTATTAACTTAAAACATCTATCTTGATCTAAAAACTTCTTAACCCCTAACCTACTAAGCTTAATTGAAAGACTAAACTATCTGGTCTTCAAACCCATCAGAGACTTGAGAAGGGATAAAATTTAAATACCTGAGTGAACCAGGAGTGCAGGTTAACAGCTTTCAAAATGAAAAATGACATAGACAGCTTACTGCCTGAACAGTCACCCAACACTCTCTATAATGCTGGAACATCATCCTCAGCCTTCTGGCCCAATATATCTGAGAGACATATTTGTGAGGCAGGAAGTATTGAGGACTTACCCTGTGTTAGCAGAGTTTGGGCTTCGACTTTGCCTGCATCTAAACTTGCCTGTTGTGTTCTAAAATATATTCTGTGAAGAAAAAACATACTGCTCCCTCAGTTTTTTTATTTGTTTTGTTTTGTTTTCCTGGATGCTGTTTAATAGTGCTCAGGTCATAATTTCTATTCTTTTATCTATTTGTGAAATTTTAAGAGAGAGAGCATATTAACTAGCTTTGAGAAAATTGACTTTACTAGCATGTTATTCAACAGTTATTTCTCACACATTTTCACCAGAACAGTCAGTAGATTTTTCCATATCAGTTTCCTTCACCCATTGCTTTTATTACATGTATTAGAAATTAGAAATTAGTCTGGTGGCACTCAGAGGAAGGACAGCAGGTTACCAAGAAGAGACTTGATACCCTATGAGCATATACAGGGGGAGGAAATCCCCCTCAGTCACAGTCATAGGGGAGGGGAGTAGGAGGAAAATGGGAGGGAGGGAGGAATGGGAGGATACAAGGGATGGGATAACCATTGAGATGTAACAAGAATAAATTAATAAAAAAAGAAATTAGATATTAGATATTAGAAAATTTAATGGAGTGATTAAATTTTATGTGATATATATACACAAATAAATGAAAATACAAATATGCCTATTGAAGATATGCATATGGTATCTAATGATATGGCTGTGTGATCGAAATACTTTGATAATGATAATGAGGAATAAAATATTTACAGCAAAACAATTTACTGATTTTAAAACCTAAGAGTAACATCCCAAATGAATTTATTGGTAAATTTTCAATCTAAAATTTATGTATTTATTATGAAAACTCCAACTTAACACAGTTCATTGTGAGCAAAATATTAAATAATGTTGTTTATATCACTTAACAGAAATGCAGGCACAAAAATAGCATGATAATCAACAAAAGTACTCTGCATCAAATACAAGAGAATAGCAATTGTAATACTAGACAAAAATATCTGAAATTATTCGAATATAAGGCAACTAATAAAATTGGTTTTCTAATTTGTGATTTTGAAGAGAGTTCTCACAATGTCATGGCTGGACTGGAATTTATTGTGTAGCCCGTGATGGATGTTGATATTTCTCACTCATCCCTGGAGTGGCAGGATTTTAAGGATTAGCCACAAATACTAATTTAAAATTAAGTCATGCCAGCCTATTATTTTTTTCATTCTATAATCACTAGTGTTGTCCTGAAGGGAAGGCACAAACACTGGGCCTCCAAATATGTGTTGTAGTAATCTTTTAGTATTGTCTTATACATTAAGACTATATCACCTAACAAAATATTTTTCTGCCTTTGTGTGTGCATCACCCTTTCTGATCCTTTTACGCTCTGCACTAAGCTGCGTCTGTACTAAGCGCTTCTTTCTTGGACTTCAGAGGAGCTGTCCCGTCCCTGCTGTTAATTAACCTGCCTTCTCTGAACGGGCTACCCAATCGCTGTGAACCCTTGCCTTTCTTTGTTCTGTGCTTAGTGTCTGAACTTGAGAGAGGATCTGAAGGCCTCTCTGCAAAAGGGCAGCAAATCTCTGTACAGCCAACCCTCGGTTCATGGATTCTCGGTGGTCAGTGTGAGGCGATAACTGTGCTCATATGTCACCAAGGAGAACTCTCAAGGGCTTGATCTCTATTCCTTATTCCTTTACGCATCCTTTAACATTATTTGCAGTCCCCCTTTTCACTTAAGGTTTTAATTAAACAACTGTGAAATGCAGTTGTTAGTCAGAACAGTTATAAAAATATGTACAGGAAAAAAAAAAAAGAGCATCGGCGGCTCTGTATCCAGTGACTTGCTCCCCGGACTGCACAGGTATGGCTGTTCCAGCCTCATAATTCCAGATCAAAGAATAAACAACACAGCAGTCCAGAGAGTCCCATCAATGTAAATATTACAGTGTTCAGTTGCTATTTTTCAATCAGAGCTACTACAATTTGACACTCACTCACTACAGGCCAAGAATAGTTTAGCATGACTGTTTTCCTTTGTCTAAACATTACTGCTGTGCTCTGCTTAATTTGTTTTAAAGATCAATTATATTGTTTAAATATAGACACATCTTCAAGGTTAATTCTATGTGAGAAGAGGAGGAGAACAAACCTTTCAAGAGTGTTTGACATAAAACATTAACAGACATAAAAGTCAAAGGTCTCCTTGGTGTTAGGTTCCCTTAACCACGTGGCAGAGCTGTGTGGCCCAAATTCTCAGCCTATAAAACTAGTCACTCCTCACACTTGCAACAGGCAAGGCAACCTTGTGAAAAGCCCAAGAGGGAACAGAAATAATATTCATACTCCAACGACCTTCTGAGAAGAGGGGTTGAGAAGACAGAACACTGCAAGCCTGTGGCCATAGACTGCTCACCACTTATACAAATAGGGCACAGATAGCAGCCAGCGGTAATGGCAATGGTTTGGCATGGGTTTTTTCCAGTCCAGTATTAGTCTACTATATGATGTCTCACAAGGAATTTCAGCATTAGTCAGAGAAAGAAAAAGTGTGTCCTTTCACTATTAATATTCAGTATTAAGCAGTACAAATGACTAATGTTTTGGTTTCAATCAATTTCTCATGGTTTGTATAATAGCTATGTTTCTGTTGTTGTGATCAAATATGCTGACAAAATAGTTAATTTTGGCATATTTCATGGGGACATAGTCATTTATAATGGGGAATGAACCACATCTGGAGCAGGAGTCTGCTGGTCACATTGTGTCCACCCTTAGGAAGATGAGAGTAATGCATGCTAGTGCTCAGGTCTCTCTCTTTATATTTTATCCTTGCTTTCTATTTTTTAAATTCCCTATTCCCTTCATCTGTGCTAATGCTTGTGAGTGTGTGTATGTAAATACTAGGGCTAAAATTTAAAGGTAGAGAGGGTTTGTTTTGACTCATAATTCAAAATCCATATATGGAGAGAAAGAGAGAGCGAGCACTCATGGAGCATGGACACTTTGTTCTCTTATTGTTGTTTCATGATTATATTCCTAAATAAAACCTTCTCAGTTTGTCAAGTACTATAATGTTACCATTATGTACATTCTCACAACTAGTCATTTCATATTCGATAGCTAATTGTTGTGCTCTTCCCTGGGGAACACTGTTTCTCCTGCTCTCAGCATTCTTTAGTTTGCCATAGTTCTTCAGGAGTTTCCCAGAATTGTAACACTAAACTGGATTGCTGTGGCATGTCACTTCCTGCATTAGCAGCTTTCTTCTCTGCCTCTCATCCTGAAGAAGAAAATTGTTGGATTATACATACCTTTCCATAAAAACCAATTGAATAACACCCCCTTCATGGTTTTATTCTTCATAAGACACTCCCACATACACATTTTAAAAAGAAAAAGATAATAGATGATAATACATAGATGGTAGATAGATAATAAATAGATGATAACAGATAGATGATAAATTAGTAACATCTCAAAGCTCCTTTCCTATTGTCCTAGAGCAAAGGACAAAGTTTTCTATTAATTGTGGCAACTTCATTCATGATCCTGTCACACTGGACTAGGCTACTTTTTTTTTTTTTTTTTACAACTGCTTGGACCAAAACTCTAATTTATTAACACACTTTTCCTCACCCAACTGTACTCTTTTTCAAACCTTTGTTCTTGTTTGTGTTCTAAATTCTTATTTTAAACCTGGATAAAACTAGTAAGGAATAGTGTTGTCAAAGTCTGAATGTTATTGTCTTGAAATTGCCTTCACCAAAATAATAATAATAATAATAATAATAATAATAACAATAATAATAACAACAATAATAATAATAATCCATTACTCTTTTAAATTAACTTCCTTCAAATCTTGAAGATGATCAGCAAAATTGAGCCTGCACCAGAAGTTGACGTGAATGGCCTCCAATTAAGTTTCTGAAAGAATTGTTTTCCTTTCATATGCCATGAATAAGTCTACTAGTCACATTTCAGGGTTGTTCTTAACTTCCCAGCTCCCACTCACACTAAGCTCTGCTTATAGATCCTAAGACTTCTCTAAGCCCATGGATCTCAGCTCTTCCACATTACACATACAAACCAGCCCCAGTGCCATATGAGCCACATGGGCTGGTTTATGTATATGATCATTTCTTTTTCATATTTGATTTTGACGTAAAAAAAGAGGGCTAAAATGTAAAGGTAGAGAGGCGTTATTTTGACTCATGATTCAGGGGATAATATCCATCATGATAGTAAGGCATGATGCTGGACACTTCTATTTGCAGCTGCGGGAGCCTGAAGTATGACTCTCTTATGTCTCAGTTGCCAGAAATGGAGCCAATCTTCAAGCCTTAATGGAACAGCTCATGTCTTCCATGTAGACCCGATGTCTGGGTTTATCAGATGTATCAATTCTTAAGACAGTGCTAAGAAATACAGTCCAAGTGCTGGAACACATGGCTTGTGGTGTCATTTTACATTCAAACATAACAAACCATCATACATCTTTAAAAATAATGCAATAGTAATTTTCAGATAAACATTTTCTTGATTCTATAACTGAGCATTTATTATGACCCAGCCAAATGTGTATTTCATGAGAAGTACTTGTTTTCATTTTTTGTGCGCACTCTAACTAGGCAGGACACCTAGTGGAAAGAGGGGAACACCAAAACTTTGACCCAAAATTTACCCTGACTCCAAGACAAGCAGGGATAAAGATAGAGCAGAGATTAAAGGAATGTCTAACCAATGCCTGGCCCAACCTGAGACCCACCCCGTGGGAGAGAGCCAACCCCTGGCACTATTAATGACACTCTGCTTTACTTGCAGACAGGAGCCTAGCGTAGCTGTTCTCTCAGAGGCTCTGCCCATCAGCAGACTGAAACAGATGCTGAGGCTCGCAGCAGCCAAACATGGGAGAGGCTTAAGGAATCTTGTGGGGAATTGGGGGTGGGGAGGATAGAAGGACCTGGAAGGGACAGGATCTCTACAGGAAGACCAACAACTAACCAGGGTCCAGAGGGGCTTGTGGAAACTGAAGCACTGACCAAGGATCGTGCATGGACTGGACCTACCCCCTACACAGATGTATCCAGTGAGCAGCTCAGGCTTCATATAGGTTTTGTAGTGAGGGGAGTGGGGCCTGTCTCTGATATTGACTCTGTTGTTTGCTTTTGATAACTTCCCCCTTGGCAGGGATGCCTGACCAGGCTATAGGGGAAGCGGATTTGCTCAGTCCTGATGAGACTTGATGTCCTGGGTTAGGTTAGTGAGAGGAGGGGGGTCTCTTTTTCTTAGGAGTTGTGCAGGGGGGGGGGGGATGGGGAAATGGATGGGAGGGTGGGATCAGGAAAAGAGGAGGAAACGGTCTATGTTCAGGATGTAAAGTGAATGAATGAATGAGTGAATGAATGAATGAACAAATAAATAGGGATTAAAAGTAAACATCACTTTAAGATGAGCTTTTTCTAATCAATAGTTCAGAGGATAATTAATTGTATTCTTATATACATGGTATTCAGTTCACCACTCCCTGGGGTCTGGTACTATGATTTCCACTTCACACACACACACACACACACACACACACACACACACACACACACACATTGTATGTGTATACATATATATATGTGTATATGTGTTTATGTATATGCATTTCCAGAGTATGCTTTCTAGAGTAAGGTCAGATCTGGTTGTCTAAAGCAGTTTAAATACCATCTAAAAGTTTATGGTAGTCAGACTGTCTAAGAGTCAGTAGAAAGTTATTCTTTGTAGTAACAACATGATAGATCTCAAACTGTGTGAGAAAGAAAACTACATTCCACCACTGGGGAAGAAATGTTTAGTGATGCATTTTAAAACTTTAAAAATTTTTATCAAAAGACAAAAACACAGGTTACTCTAGCTGAACAAAATCTTGGTACAAAGCAGACAATTAGCAATAGCAAGGGATACTACAGTCAAACTTATGGAAATTATTGACTAAGAAATATCTTAGAATGCTAAACAGCATGTTAACTAGAAATCAAAATTAATATTCATAGGTAGTAGGTTTCTTATGAAAAATCACAAAGGCCAGAGGTTAAAAAAAAAAAAAGGAAAAATCGACACCAAGTGCTACATTCACTATCACATTCTTTAGAAATGAAAAGAATACAGCTTAGGTGAAATTATAATTGGTCATAAGCTATTAAAAAACAAAATATTATATGATAATATAAGCATAATAAATGCACCACCAACTGTCTTTAGGTCAACACAAATTAATTCTTCTCTGATAGACAAGCTTAAGAAGGTCAGTACTGTGAGCCTTTGTGAAGGGTGTATAGGAAGCACAGTGCTCACTGCCCCTTCCCGTGCATACGTGGGCGTTACAGACTGCAAAACTACCTGCCTGAATGTACCTAATGAGCACATAAGTCATATCACAGCCCAGGAAGTCAACTGCTACTGCAGAACCCCAAACTGTTAGTCACATTGGCTTCATTCTGAGTATTTCCCAATGGGAACCAGTCACAAAATTTAATAAGGGGGAGTTATGTGCATGTTGTTACATTCCAGAAACTTTATACCCATTAAAAATAAATGAGATCTTGATAGGCAGAATATCATTTTTAAACTCAATTTGGAGCAAATTAAATGGAGTACAAAAGCTGATGAATTTTATCAATATATTTGTATTAATCTGAATAACTAGTTGTTGGTTATAAAAATCTTTTGATGTTTAGAAAACTTCAAGCAATTAGAAGCGTTTGAGGACATGATTTGAAAGGAAAGGAAGGAAACTTCTGTTATCTCAAAAAATATTCTGACTGAGGGTTCCAGTTACTGAATTATCCTTGAGTGCTACGTTTCAATTTTGCTGAAATACAGATTTGGTCTAAACACGGTAGGTATGATTTCTAGCCTTAAGCTAGAAATAAGCCTTAACTTATTCGTTCCTGGTCTTATTTTTCAGGTTTCAGAGTTCATGTCAATCTCGATCATGTTCTGTGTCCTTGCCTAAAGAAGTACTGTTATGTAGAGCTAATTTTATCTTTCAATAATTATTAAAACTAAGAAAATATTATTAATAATACCAAAATTGTAGTGGTATATAGGCAACAATTCAACATTACTCACCGAATATTCTTCATAAAATGTCACTACAAGTAGAAGGCATTTTACACATAAAATTTGCAATGTCCCTGTTCATACTAAATAGAAAACTAAGCAAAAGGATTTTCTTACGTTTACACATCATGTGCTCAACAGTAATACTGATACTATTCGAAAAGGGGTTTCTCTTTCTGACAAAAAAAAACCCTGAAATAATCTGGGTGCATAAAAATATTCTGTGCCTTTTACACTCAAGTGAATTTTAAAATGATAAATATTACAGCTCAGGAAGTAAAGCACTAAAATAGTACTAAAACAATATATAATTAGAGAAGGCACTGGCACTGAATCTTGTTTATTGCTTATGTTTGCTAACTTCATCTAACCCATAGTTTTAATATTTTCCTATATGAACGAGAGAAATTCAGTAGTGTTAGGGCAGACCTGCCCTCTATTGTCCTACTCCTTCATTGTCTAGAGGCTGAGCGGCTACTTCGGAGCAAAATACCCACGGGATGCTCAGCAGCCTTTCCTCTCAAACTATGCGTATATGCCAACATTACACTGCAGTACCAGATTTAAGTCATCCAGCTAGGAACATTGTGTTACACTTGACATCTACCACTCTATAATTCACGTCTAGCCACTCTGTATCCTTGGATACAAGCATAAACAGATCTCTTCATGTATCAGGCTGCTGTGGCTTTTCTCTATTCCTAAGTTTTCATCACCTTCTGTAAATAGCTCAGATATCTACAGCTCATACCCCTTTTTCTATTCTGTGAGCACGTATACCTGCTCCCATTTGCCTTATTGGCTTATAATTGTGTATTTGATTCTTCCATTTTTCTAGTCTGTGGTACCTGCGTCTAGTCCTTGCTTATCATGACTCTATCACTCATGACTTGTTATGGGAACAAGACAGTACACACAGTGGTTTGCTGTTATGGTATAAATATTAGATTACTGATCCCTTTCTGAAAACAAACCGTGGTCTCTAATTACAACCCATATGTGGGTCAGTGAATGGCTCAGGGTAAAAGCACTTTTCCCCAGGCCTGGATTTTTGAGCAACTCTTCAGGAGCCCACATGGTAGAAACTTAAAAGAGACTCAAAAGAGAGTTGTTCTCTGACCCACACACACACACTGGCACAAGTGCACACACACACACACACACACACACACTGGCACAAGTGCACACACACACACACACACACACACACACACACACACAAGAAAAGGTTTATAAAGCACACCTACCTAACAAGAAACTTTTCTGTTGGAGATCATGCTAGTTGGCTTTTCTCATTTCTATAAAAAGAACTGAGAAAAATCCTTTCTTCCAATTCTAAATCAAATCTGACATTTATGACTAGAGGTGACAAAAATCCCAGATTTCTGTTCTGAAAAATAATAAGGGTGTCAGAACACTTTCTCACGCTTCTGGTGAGGCTAAACAGCTGAATTCCTAAGAGCTGTCTTTATCAATGGGAAGCCATCCTGTCAGTCTTCTCCGTGTGAACTGTGGATGCTTCTGGTTCCAAGAAGACCCACTGACATTCTTAAAGAAGACAGGACAAAAAAGGGAAGTGAGCTATATTAATTTGGGGGTGTACATATTTTGAAGAGGGAAATTTTTTTTCGCATGTTTTTAAATTAACCCAAAGCACGAAAGTGCTGTCACACTAATGGGGTGACAAGAACAATAGTTTGACCATTGTGCATTCACTGACACAGGCTTTATGCCCGTCTCTGTAGTACACTTGATCTTAGCTTAAAGGCCG
This sequence comes from Acomys minous, assembly GCF_964271855.1. NCBI lineage: Eukaryota > Metazoa > Chordata > Mammalia > Rodentia > Muridae > Acomys > Acomys minous. Next base: position 113,478,019 of record NC_140490.1, read on the forward strand.
AGAAGCAGTGTGTTTCACTCCTGTGACGAGCAAATATCTACAAGGGGAAGGTAAACGTAAAACGTTTTTCTTTGAAATTATCTGTTCTTCTGATAATATGGCTGCAACTGTGACCTTCCCGTGACTGCCAACTCTGTTCCAGGCTGCACAGGAGAGAGTCATTGAAGAAGGAAACCCAGTCATGCACATCTGGCAGGTTTTTGATGATGTAGACACAGACAGATTCCATTTTAGGGTTGTCAGAAATAGGTGCCTGAGAATTTTGCCACAGATTTGATAGAAGTACAGCCCGTGAGTCATGTAGGCTTTCAAATAATAACTTTTGACAGTAAGAGGTATTCCTGGGCCTCATCAAGGTGCGTATACACATATACAAGAAAACAATGGAGACATATGTCTACTGTGCCACACACAAATATATATATTCATATGTACTGTATTGGTTATTTGATACCAAATTGTCAGTATTGGGAACACATGCATATACATATTTGTATACATGTGTGGTGTTTGACATCATTAAATAGATTCAGAAGTTAATATTTATATATTTACTTGTGTTTTTAATTTGCTGATCTTGCTAAGCATTCACTGAGCATTGCATAACAAAAGATTGACACTAATTATTGAAGTGTCAAAATGTATAAAATGAGAGGGAAGAGCATGAAAAAGATTTTTTATTCTAAAAAATCTCATTTTTTTTTTTAGTCTTCCTGATACTTTATAGGCCCATTTCATTATAATATAAATGACGACAAGAATGTCAACCTAAAGTACGTCTTGGCCTCCAGAGCCCTGCTGCATAGATGTATCAGCTATTTGGGGATTTCATATGCCAATGAACTGTCATATTCCACATACTAGTCCTCAGTACTTGACTTTTAGTCAAATTTAAAACATTTCAGAAAAGTACAAAAGAGTAGTTTCAATGCACCCTGAAACTTCAATATAGGTTATCATAAATGGATTCTCTCTCATCAATATCCTTCTATCCTTCTACTCAGAGACAATGTTGGATTATTAATTCAATGACTATGTTGTCACATAGTCTGCCTCCTTTCATGCAAAGTTCAACAGTCAGTCTTAATTGATATCATCCTTGGGAGGAGTTGTTTAAGTATTCAGCTTGATATTCTGTTTGACTAATCTATTGTCATAAGCTGAGTGAGTGACATTTCTAAAATTCAACTTTTATCATAAATTAAAATTACTAATAGAAAACAATCTCCCACAAGTAGGTTAACTGTTTAAACTGAAGCGTAGAACCTTTTCTTCCAAATGTCTATAAGTATAAATTGGGTTACATCATACCATATGATACTAGACATTCACTGGTGTAGAGCTTGTAGTGTCTTTATTTCTCAACTGGTTTGCTACCCTAAAGTTCACAGGGTGACTAAGCAAAGAACACAGAAGAGTAAATCTGGCAGTACTTCATTTCTAAACTCCCATTTGGAATATGTAGACAAGATGACATGCTTACACTGGTCTGTATGGTAGTCATAAAGTTGATTAGGAAAATGCTTCAGCATGTCCCTTGGATGGAGATGCCTAGTGGCACTCAGAGGAAAGATAATAGGTCACCAAGGAGAGACTTGATACCGTATGAGCATACTCAGGGGGAGGAGGTCCCCCTCAGACACAGACTTAGGGGAGGGGAGGGGAGTAGGGGGGAAGTGGGAGGAAGGGAGGAATGGGAGGATACATGGGATGGGTCAACAACTGAGATGTAATATGAATAAATTAATTAAAAAAAAAAAAAGGAAAATGCTTCAGGTAAGCAAACATCCTCAGAGGTGATGTGGGCAACAAACACACATGCACAAATACTAGTGAGAAAGAGAAAATGAGAAAGAAAAATAAAAACCCACATATATATATATAGAAAGCACAGAAAAACAGAGGATAGGAGAGAGACTGACAGAAATAGAATGACAGAGATGGAGATATGAAGAGAAAGGCAGAATTGGATTGCTATTCTTGCTTGTCAACAACATAGCTTGTCAACTACATCTTGGATTAAGGAAAATCGCAAGATGGAGGGCCTACCACTGAGCAATTTTTTTGCTTAATTTGAAGTAGGAAGATCTACTCTAATCCAGAGCTGGAGGTGGGAAGACACAAGTGAAATCTAGGTCATACCTTCTACTCCAAGCCTATACCAAGGACATGGAACAGGAAAGCTTTTGCTTTTCTGCCTGCTTGCTCTCACCTTGTTAACAAATCCATTCTTTTGCTGGCATTAGAGCCCACTTCTTTGGATTGTAGCACATACTGAAGACCAGCTGCTCAGTCCACATCCTGCCTTGTGGATTATTGGGCTCTGTTCATAGTCCTTGTTGGATTAGCTGGACTGCAGCCTGCAACTCATTCTGGTAAACTTTCTTAATCTATGTATTATATATTAATCTTCTCTATATGAATATATGGAGAGATTTATTGTATGGTTTGTTACTTCAGAGAATGCTGACTAAAACACAGATAAAATAAAAATTTAAAAACCCTAAAACTAAAACACAAACAGCAAAGCAGCAGAACCATCATTTCGTCTGGTTAAATCTGCTTGATTTGTTCTTCTGCTGTGAAATCTGAATCTATTCAGATTAGGATATTTCCATGGCTTAGTTTCCAAGTAGCTTTCTGTTCATGCCCAATCAGATATTAGTATTCTACAGCTGTGAATGGCGCTGGACTTAAGCTTAAAACAAGATTTTTTTTTTGGCTCTCCCATGTGTGACATATGGGTATTTAGCAAAGTTGGAAATGTTTTGATTCTTAGGAAAGTTGAGAATGTTTATGTCAGCAACCTGATTTCAGAAATTTTAGCTCTTGGTGGAATTTCATTTTTAGCTGGGATAATCTCTCAGAGCCATCTAAAGTTGAAGAAGCTATCTTTTGAGTAGAGGATCTGAGGGGATTGTCTTTTCCCTTTTGTGTTCAACTATCAGTCCGCATGTTCACAGGACTGGGATCTTGGGGAAAATTAATTTATAGATTCAAGGAAGCCATGTGAATAAGTTTCAATTAACTCTTTGATGATGACTGTTACTATAAATGTGTGGAAAAAAGAGATTAGAGGACACACTATCTTGGACTTCAATAGTCTGTGTTAATGAACATCTTTGTGATTTGGTAGTTTAAGCTATTGTTTTCTTTACCAATACTAACAAATAGTCGGCTACATATTTGCCTGATGATAGTGTTTATACATGTTACTACAGTGAATTATATACTTATACACAATTACATGATACATTTTTAGTAACATTTGTATTTATGTCCAAATGTATCAATCTCAATCTATAATCTTTCCCTGATTTAAGCAAAGTTACTGAAAAAAAGATTCTTCTCTCATACAATACATCCCGATTATAGTTTCCTCTTCTTCATGCCTCCCAGCTTCCCTCCCCGCTCCACCCAGATTCACTCGCTATCCATTTCCTCTTCATAAAATAAAAAGCCTCCAAAGATGGCAGCCAACCAGGACAAAACAAGATACAATAAGACAAGGCACAATACCTTATATCAAGGGTTGACAAAGCAAACCAATAGGAGGAAAAGAGTCCCAAGAGCCATCAGGAGATTCAGATAAACAAAAAATTCCTGTTCCTAGGAGTCCCATAAAAACACCAAAATTATAGCAGACCCTATGCTTGCTTTTTCAGCCTTATGAGGCCTGCTTAGTTGATTCCATGGACCATGTTCTCCTGGTGTGCTATATCCCCTTTGACTCCTGCATCTTTTCTTTTTCTTTTTCTTTCTTTCTTTCTTTCTTTTTTGTGTAGCTTCTTTTTTTAAAAAAATTAATTTATTCATATTACATCTCAGTTGTTGGCCCATCCCATGTATCCTCCCATTCCTCCCTTCCTCCCACTTCCCCCCTACTCCCCTCCCCTATATCTGTGTCTGAGGGGGACCTCCTCCCCCTGTATATGCTCATAGGGTATCAAGTCTCTCCTTGGTGACCTATTATCTTTCCTCTGAGTGCCACCAGACATCTCCATCCAAGGGACATGTTCAAATATGACTCCTGCATCTTTTCATCTTCTCTTCCATCTGGTTCCAGATCTGCTACAGGAGGGACTTAATGGATACCTGTAATTTAGACACTCTTTGCATCATGTTTGGCTGTGGATCTCTTCTTCTGCTCCCATCTTCTTCGTTTTAAAGTATGACCTCATTTATTACCCTGAATGATAGAAACAACAGTTTAATAATTTCTTATCCTTCTATTATAAGACATTAGTATATAAGAGGTATCAATCGATTTAGAGATAAACATGGCTAACATAGTAAAAACAGGTTTTAAATTCCAAGACTACTTCCATAAGAAATACTATTATATAATGGTATTTGTATAATTTTTATTAGACTTCTACTTTTTGATGTGTCAAGGACCAAAGAAGTATATAATACATGGAATCCCCACTTTTCATGCAATACTAGCATATTTCTGATAAGTATTTAGTATTTCCCATTTAGTATTTGTTTAACATGTACACATTCAATGGTTACCATATTGATGAACCCTTTAGCTTTTGCAAAACTCAAAAAAAAAAGGTAAAATTACCATCTCTAACTCACATTTAGTGAGGATACCAAATATTGCAAAGTACAGTTTAAGTATACCAGTTAGAATGCAATGTTAGCAGCCTAGATCCACAGATGTCCATTATAACTTTTATATCACATTGTTCCTCACCTCAAGAATAGGCAAATTAGAGATTCATTAAAACATGCTTTTAAAAACTGTTACATAAATACTAATGAGTGTGAGTTTTAAAAAATATTTTGCACTTTGGTTTTAATCTGTGAGAGATAAAAAGCTTAATGATACATTGCATTGTTTTGAATAACAAGCTGGTCAGTGTTATTCTCAACTCTGCTGAGATGATTTGACTTCTAATGCTAAATTTCCGAGAAGAAGTTCAGTAGCAAACAATAGCAAATTTTTGAGGTGAGAAATTATGTTCTTATGGATATGTAATACAGATAAGCAAGCCCACAAATGCTAACTCCTAGTAAGAGGACTGGATTGATTAATTTATCCTGCAAAGATTTACTGAATTTCTACAAACACCTTGTACTTTTCTAGTGGTAAATATGCACTAGTGCCCAAAGCATTCATGTTGTTTCCAGATTAGCAATTGGGAGGGCATATGTGTACATGAAAAAGCAAAACAAAGCTATGATAAAATATTAAGTTATAAAGCAATGATAAATATAAAAATATAATTAAAGCACAGTAAGAAGGAATTTGAAATCTTAAGTGGTTGGTCGCACTGTAACTACTACTTTTAAAATCAATTGTTCCTGTTAGAAGTGTTATTTTTTAAGAAAAAAGGTGGGAAATTGAAAGGAATACAATACTGAAAATACAATAGAGTAAGAAGGAATTTGAACTCTTAAGTGGTTGGAGGTGTTGTAACTTGTGTTTTAAAATCAATTGTTTATGTTAGAATTGTTATTTGGAAAAAAAAAAGGTGTGAACTTGACAGGAATAAAATATTCCAGAAACAAAGCAATAGAACAAACAGGAAAGATAATTGATCCCAATGCAATGGCAAATGGTTCACTATCATCCCATCACTTGAGCCTCTGAGGCAGCAGGTTCAGTAGTTCAAGGCTACCTTGAGTTACATAGAAGAGTTTAGACCTGCCCGAGCTTTGTGGAACCCTTGCTCAGAAAATGTAAAATAAAACAATAAAACCAAAAAAAAAAAAAAAACATTCTTTATTCTTAGGAAGGACTGAAATGGCCATATCATAAGAATAGATTATGTAATTATAGAATTTAATGAGTGCAACAGTATAAATTATATGGATAAACATTATTTTGAAATACTATGACAACAGAAAATTAAACATTTATATAGCATATCCTTTAGGACCAGGAGTTAATGGCGGTGCCAAAACACCGGCCCTGCTGCCAGGGTAAATGAGTCAGAGAAAGGAGTGAAAACTAGAGAGGTGTGAAGTGCCTGAATCTTGTGTTTTAATTTGAACAATAAAGAGGACTTCTGCTTTGAGTGAAATAGACACATAGTAAATGGTTTCGGTGAAGCTGATTTGGCTGATGCTTTTCTGAGAACTTTGTGCTCAACTTCTCTCCATCAGCCCCACACCTAAGGGCTCAAACAGCTTTCCCAACTGTGCTACACAGTGGAAACCAAAATGTAACCCATGGATCTATAGAAACATTTAAATTCAACTCACAACATATGATGTGACTATATATTGAGAGGATCTGTTTAAAATAAGACCATTATTTACCTTTCTTGTTTGTTTTAATATATTTTATTAATTTATTCATATTACATCTCAATTGTTATCCCATCCCTTGTATCCTCCCATTCCTCCCATTTATGGAAGTTGATTATAAAAGATGATGATGATGATGTTATTTACAATAAAAAATCAGACTATATACTGGAATAAATGGCATTACACTTAATATAAATCTGAAGAAATGGAAATTCTTAGCATTATTGGATTTTATTCAGTGGTCAGTATTCATTGCAATCATCTAATGAACAAGAACATGTGAGTTGTTCCCCAAAGTCATAGAGCAATCCTCCAAAAATAAGTAAACATGTGTGAATAATTCTGCAGATTCTGTAACCTGAAAAACAATGGAATCACAAACTTCAGGGAGAGATTTGTAAGAGCAGCGAGCAGGAACTTGAGGTCTGGAATTAGTGAAGTCCACATGCCATCCACAATACTTGTCAATGCCACCTTGGAAAATAACCTAAAACTGAGAGGCAGTGTCTAGCAACAATGAGTAGTGAGTGGATGGCTGTTAAAATAAAGAGCCGCCGTCAATCCAGTCTTCTTGAAGTCTTGAACCAAAGAGTCCAAGTTCATATATAGAATGACATTCTCCAGAGAACAGGAACTTCAAAATATGACGGAACGAAGCGGAGGAGAGCAGGGAAAAAAGAAGTTCAGAAGATAGATATCTCATAAGGCATATAGATTTGGTTGTTTAATTTGGGTTGACTGGATTATTAGTCTATTGCTATGAAGAGATACTGTCACCTGGGGAGTTTAATTAAAAAAACAACATATAAACATTTAACTGGGGTTTGCTTACAATTTCAGAGGCTACATCCATTATCATCATGGCAAGGTGCATGGTAGCAGGAAGGAAGGCTTGGCCAAGGAGGGGGGAACTTACATCTTATCCACAAGATGGAGATGGTGGGGGGGGGTGTAGAGAGAGAGAAGGACAGACAGACAGACAGACAGACAGACAGACAGACAGACAGACAGAGACAGACACAGAGACAGAGAGACAGAGACAAAGAGAGAGAGACAGAGAGAATTCAGCATTAGATAAAGAGACAGAGAGACTGCAAGAGACAGATATAGGCAGATACAGACAGAGATAGAAACATCGAGACAGAGAGACAAACAGAGAGAAACAAAAAGAGAGAGAGACAGACAAAGAGAGGGACAGTCAGACAGAGACTGGGGCTGGGCAGTGGCTTTTGAAGCCTCACCAAGCCACCCCAGGTTATACACCTTCTCCAACCAGGCCGTTTCTCCTAATCCTTCCTAAAAAACAGTTCTAACAACTAGGGACCAAGCACTTAAATATATATGCCTATAGTGACCATCTTCAAATTGCAACAATTAGCCAATACTTATCACCTAAAATCAATAGACATACCATCACTTACAAATGGCTGAGGTTGAATTTCATAGATACAGTTACCAACGGGTCAGTGTTACTGTTATAGGGAGTGGGAATAATATCTTAAATTGCTTAGGGAAGTAAATTGAAGCTAGTACTTTATATTTAGTCATACTGTGCCAAGATATTAATGAGTGCCATATAATATTTGGAGATCATTTCCCATTGGTGTTTCTTTAACATTGTAGTAGGAAAAACTTTTCCTATTGTGAATGCTAAGGTTGTGTATATATTTAAACAGATGCTGATTTTTATCACATTGTAACATTTATCTCTTCGCATATATTACATTTTAAGGGTTACTACAATGAGCTAAATGTTGCAGCATTTTACTACTTAAATCTTTAGAAATTTGTATTAGTTTGTGGGGAGTCATCTAAACCCTGTTTTGGTCATATTCACCTTCTTTCTCAACTTTTCCCTGGTTCAAGCCTTTCTCTACTTTCCCAACCTTGCTGCTTTGTGTTCATTTGATTTTCACTTCTGTGCTTTATTCTTCAAGACCAAAGTCTGTTGCTCTTACATTCTGGCATATGTAGAATTTCACTTGAGCACGGCCAACTTTCTAGGGTCTACACTCTTAGGGAAAGTTGTCTCTTCTGCTTTCTTTAACTAACAATGACCAATATCCTCAAGGTTAGAGCAGAATTACTTGTCCAACAGCCACTTCCATGTTGATATTTAGTCTGTCTTGGGCTTGCACAGGTTTTGTGAATGATGGCACAATCACTGCCATTGGTGTATACAGGTGCCATGCTCTATCCAGACGCCACTGTTTCCTTCTAGTCAGCTCTGGCTCTTACACTTTTTTTGAATCCCCTTCCACAAGGATCCCTAAGCCTGTGGAGACATGAGCACAGTCTCATTTTCACCACCTTAGGCAGTTGGGGATTTCTGTGCTGATCATCCTCTACTACAAATATAAATTTCTCGGATGAGGGTTGAAAGATGCACTGACCTACTGGTGTAGTGATAAGTCAAATTTTCATGAAGAGTTAGAAAAGTGTCAAATGTAGGATAGTGCATGTTTCTTTTTAATAAGGCTCTCTCTCTCTCTCTCTCTCTCTCTCTCTCTCTCTCTCTCTCCCTCTCTCCCTCTCTCCCTCTCTGTCTCTCTTTTTCTCTATCTCTTTCTCTCTCTATCTGTGTGTGTGTGTGTGTGTTTGTGTCCATGTGTTGTGTGAATAAGAGCACGGAGGACAGGGTTGAGTGTCTTCTCATGTTTTGCCTTGCTTTAACAGCCTCGTTTGCACTCTTGAGTACAGACTAGTGTCCTGCCTGCAGGCCTCTGGGGATGGCCCTGTCACTTCCTGCCGTCTCCCTGTAGGAGTGCTGGAATTGTAAGATGAGGAGCTGTATTCTGATCCTCAGGCTTGCAAGCCAGACTTCACCCACTTGAGTCACCCCTCCAAGCCGAAAATGGGTACTTCTTCCATGATGATTTGAATTATCTAAGTCTATTTCTTTTGAAATTAGTTGCTTTGCTCTGGAGAGTTGTTAAAGCTACTGATGTATTGAATACATTATTGACACAATTAAAATAAAAGGGAAGAAATGAATTTTAGACAGATATTTTTAAGTAGAAGGAAATGGTACATACTCATACTTCTGGTTGACATGGAGACAAATCAAATTTCAACTTATTTTTGAAGAGATTAAAATGAGCCAGTGACTAAATAACATGAAATTAATGGATGTATCTGATTGGAGTGGAAGTATTGCAGACAGGGACCCTAGAAAGCCATTCAGAAAAGCCTTCGTGACAGAACTGGGTTAGCTAGAAAGTTGAGTGCACTTTGGGCAATAATGTGGAGAAGTTAAATTTTGCATATACTCAGTCTGAGATGACAAGCAAAACCTCTAAGTGGTGACAGACTCTGCACATCCAGTTACACATTTGTTGTCAGGACTAGAGATATGAATGTCAAATATTTCCTTGAGAAATAAAAGACTCTGTGGATGAACTTACAGATTCAGGGTGAGGACATGAAAAAAAAAAAAAGGATCCTATTTCTAAGATTTATCACCTTCCCATGATTTATCAGCAGCTATAGTCCTTTTCTAGGAGTGAAGAATTGATGGAGGAAATCTTGATATTCCTGGACATGGTGGCCGTGTGTCTTTATCTCATATGACTATGGTTTTTTGTAAGTCATTCTTGAAAAATGAAAATTTCATGAAAGTTGCTGCAGGCACACCATATAAAGGTCCAGTTCTCAGTTACATTTTATCTTTTCAGCAAGTAATAAAGTTATTGTGCGGTAGATTGTAGGCTCTGTGTGTTCAGGAGGAACAAAATGCGTTTGTGTGTGCAAAGTAATTTATCTTTATACATAATTCTAAGAAATCCAAGTTATATTCTTCTATTATTGCATCATATCCAGCCTATAAGAAAATAAGGAAAGAGCCTAAGGCTGTGTCAACCCAATGTGAAAACAGATTGATAAATTCACTATGAAAACATTCAAGTTCTGTAGTTACTTGAAATAACTTTAGATAAAATTTTAATATTTTTATCTCAATCTTAGGAAGATTGATGTGTCAAATATACCTGTTAATAATCAATTCATCATATTAATTTCTATGACATATTAAATATGGAGTTCTCTAAACACTGTGATAAATTGGTTCAATTCCAATTTTTTATGACTTTAAATATACAGAAATCACATACAATCCAATTTTGAATCTTTGAGCTACTATAGTGTAGTTACTACAATATAATCACAAGTTGAAAATCTTCTATAAGACTTGAACACAACTTGCAAAATGATAACGTAAAGGAAGGCAGGCCATGATCTTTTATATGATATAAGGCCATCAGGTAAACTCTCTTTAATTATTGGTACTATTATTTTTTATGTTTTATTATTTTTTTAAACAAATATTTGTTTTTTCTTTTTATTTTATAGACTACACACAACAAAAATAGTCAAATGCTGACATCTTAAACACATAGGCTAACATGTTGGGGGAAATGAAGAAACCATTGTTTTTCCTTTGCATATGTTTATCAGTTACCTGTCACATAGATGAAAATTGTTTTCCTAAGTGACGCTGGAATGTTACTTTCTTTTTTTAAAATTAATTTATTCATATTACATCTCAATGGTTATCCCATTCATTGTATCCTCCCATTCCTCCTTCCCTCCCATTTTCCCCTTACTCCCTTCCCCTATGACTGTGACTGAGGGGGACCTCCTCCCCCTGTATATGTTCATAGGGTATCAAGTCTATTCTTGGTAGCCTGCTAACCTTCCTCTGAGTGCCACCAGGTCTCCCCATTAGCCTCATATTGGTACTTTTAAAAGGGTCTCACTTTAATTATTTATCTCAGGCTATCATCAAACTTGCTACGTAGCCCAGGCTGACTTAGAACCTGTTATTTTCTTACCTCTCCTAGTAATGCTGCTTTAGACATAAACCATTATGTCCAGGATATGCAGCTTCTAAAATCTCCTTTCCACAGCTAAATTGAAAGATAATTCTGTTATTCAAGGTTAGCGTGTCTATTTCTAGATAGTACTATGTCATATTAAGTTGTAGAAATAGAATGAGGTATAGTATATTTAATCTCTGAACTTCAGATCCCACTAAGTTAATTTCTTTACTTATTACATGACAACATAAGTCAAGATATTCAAAGAATATGAAAAAATTCATTATACTATTAGGAATTTGAGGAAAATGTATTAAATTTCTTCCAAAATAAATAACATACATAGATAATAGATACATTGTTTGTTATCTGTCATCTGTCTATCGCTCTATCGATTATCCATTTTTCATTCATTTATCTATCATCTGTCATTATTCTATTATTTTACTATGTATTCAGTTTCTGAAAACATGTGTAAAAGTACCTTTCCCTTTACTTCTCAATTATATTTTTTTAAAGAAATAGAACTCAAAATTATCTTTATACATATATATATGACAACTGTGTAATATTTATAATATTTCTGTATCCCTAGACCTTATATAAATGCTATATATAATACTATGTCCAGAAGTATAATTTTATCACATATATTCCTTCCACTGTGTTTTTAAAGCTATTATCCAGGGTTAAGGTTACAAATCAGAGGGAAATAAATACAAAGATCTTGGATGTAGGCAGAGTTGACAACCAAACTCTGCCAAGACAGACTAAACAAGTCCTAATTAGATCCTGCCTCACAAATATGTCTGTCAGGTACAGTAGGCAGGAAGGCTGAAGAGGATGCTCCAACATTATAGAGAGTTTTCGGTGGCTGTTCAAGCAGCACACTGTCTCTGTCATTGTTTTTTGCTTTTTTGTTGTTGTTGTTTGTTTGTTTGTTTGTTTGTTTTTTCCATTTTGGAAGCTGCTAACCTGTACTTCTGATTCACTCAGGTAATTAGGTTTTATTCTTTCTCCTGTCTCCGATGGGGTTGAAGACCAAGCTTAGTTGTTTAAGAGTTAAGATGCTTTTAGGTCTAGATAGAAGTTTTAAGTTAGTAGAAATGAGATATGATAGATATTGATTTACAGTCAAAATTTTAGACTCAGCAAGTAGAAAAGATGTTTTCTTCAAGTTTGCCAAATACAAATAAATGGCCAAATCACTATGAATGTAACATTTATATAATTCCTGATTGTTCTTCTTGCTGTATGTAGTTAATTTTATTTATGTGCAATAGTATAAATGTATATGTAAAAAAGAAATATAATACAACATTCCAGCGAGGAAAAATATTCATTGTTTGTAGAAAATTGTTATTAAATTAAATTGCCCTGAAGAAAAGAGTGTTTTGAAACCATTTCAAATAGGTGAAGTGTTAAGAGGTAGCTGAAGTTGTGATAAAAATACATAAAAATAGAAACACTTTACCAAAACCAAAATCAAACCAAAACAATAACAATAAAAAAACCAAAACTCCAGTTGCTTATTAGATTATTTCCTTTCTATTATTATTCACTGGACAGAATTAAGATTTGCTCATTGCCTTCCACTGAAGGAAGTTATCAAACAGTAATAGGTACAAAAACCTAGGTTTAATAACAAACTCAGTTGCATAAATAGAGCAAAGAGGGAGGAATGTGAAAGTGCTTATGCACACAAACAAGCCCTAGAAAAGCCAAGAAATTATTTAATTTACTTTTTTAAATAATAATTTTTATTTTTACACATACATTTATATTAATACACATATATACCATAAACTGAATACAGTAAGAAGAACCATGAAGCAATCAGGAAGTATATTAATGTTACATTCATAGTATTTTGGCTATTTGTATTTGGCAACCTTGAAGAAAACATTTTCTTATATTGGTAGTTCTAAAATTCTGAATGTAAGTCAATATCTATCATATCTCCTTTCTATCAACATAAAACATTTATCTAGACCTAAAAACATCTTAACCCTTCAACAACTAAGCTTAATTGCGAAACTAAGCTATTAACTCCATCAAAGACTTGAGAAAGAATAAATTTAATTACCTGAGTAAACAGGAAGTGCAGGTTAGCAGCTCTCAAACTGAAAAAAAAAAATGACAGAGACTGTATACTGCCTAAGCCCATAACTCTATAATGTTGGAGACTCATCTTCAGCCTTTTGGCCCAGATTATATGACAGACATATTTGTGAGGCAGGAACTATTGAGGACTTGCTTTCCCTGTCTTGACAGAGTTTGCCTGTAGATTCTGGCTGCATCTAAGCTTACCTATTTTTAGACAGAATTTTGTCAGTGGTCAAAACAATGACATTTTTCCCAGTAGCTGATTTGCCACATTTGAAGCCATTACCAAAGGTGGCTCTTTGATGCTCATCATCTTCTTTGAGACAGGCTTAGTATTGCCAGGAGTTAGCCAAACATCTTTCAAAAGATATTTAACCCATTTTCCTGCTGGAATGCTGAGAATGGAATTGGATTGGTAATCCTGTGCTACTAATTGAGCCAGACTCCATCCATATTCCCCAGAATATTGTGTTTGTTTATGCCAGACTTTCCCCCACTCCCTAAAACCTTGGACATTGTTTCTAGAGCAGAACACCCACTCTTGCGAGGGACGTCATTTGTATATTACAGCAGCCTAAGTGACTTCTATGTTATCTTAAGGGACAGGCGACATTCTGACACCCATGGACATTATATTTCCTCCAGTCATTATACCTTCACCCTTATCTTGAGTAGTCAACAGATCCCATCTTAACAGACAAACCCTTTACAAAGTACATTGTAAAGGGTTTCAGTGTAAACATATATTAAACTCTGTTTTACTCGTGAGGCTGAGTTAATTGTCATCAATAAATCCCTTTTTTAATTTTAATTTTTTTTTTATTTTCCAAAACTGCTGTGCTTAATTATGGTCAAAATAAATAAACTGATAGACTCTCAAAGTTTTGGCTCAGCACCAGGACTATGAGATTAAAAACATATTTTTATATTGTTGGGAGTTGGTCTGGTGATATGTATTCTAAATCCTAATTACTGGCCCCTGAGATCTGAATGCAGTTGAGGAGAGGACAGCCTCTCTTATACCTGGTCTTTCTTCTGTACACCTTGTTTTACCTAATTTAAAGTTAATTGAGGGGGGAGCATTGCCAGAGCTTATAACTAAGCAGAAGAGAAGTAGGCATGGTTTAGGTTACAGGGCTTTGGGTCTCAGAGCACCACAAGGTTGGGAGTAGGAGAGGAGAGAGAAGCATTAGACTACAGAACACCAGACAACACCACAACAACATCTATGTCCATAAAAATTCATATTTTCTCTATCAATTCTTCACTTCTGGAAAAAGTATATATGTGTGTGTGTGTTTGTGTGTGTGTGTGTGTTTGTGTGTGTGTGTGTGTGCTGATAAATCATGGGAAGTTATTTCATCTTAGAAATCAGCTCCATTTTTTCATGTCCTTATGAATCTATAAATTTATCTTTAGAATCTTTTATTTCTTTAGGAAAAATCCCACATCCATATCTCTGGTCCCTATGCATAACATAATGCAAACATTTCATAACACAAACAACTTGAACCTGAGAACACTAAGGAGAACATTCCAAAGGCAGAATCCAATCTTAGATCACACTCCACAAACCATCAGTTTTATGCAAATCAATGTACACTCTCAGAACATATTTCCTTGTGGTAGTTTTATCTACCCATAACATAATATAGCATTGTAAGCATAGAATTCTATTCTGCTCATATTCACAAATTTGTCCAACTGGCCTAACAATGTAATTTTTGAAAATTATCTTCCCTTCATAATGAAGCCCTGTACCCAACAGCATATATCCTCCCTGCATTCCCTCCAACCATTTTTCACATACTCCAGACAATTAACAGCCTATTTGCTATGGATACCCATTCTGTGCATTTCACAAAGTGAAATCTTATGAAATGTGGTTCTTTGTAAATATCTCTAGTACGAGTCGT